>NC_137656.1:14241143-14293643 GCF_963422515.1 Blennius ocellaris
TTTTTAAATGTGTCAATTTTTAATGACCTGATTTAAGGATTTGAACTTTTTATTAGGGCTTATGTGATGTTTAAAAGCCAGTTTCCTTGTTTATTGTATCTTTATTGAAAATAGCATGTCCTTTCTTGTTCTCTTACATTATAAATAGCCATGGTATAATAGTTTAAATTAGAAAAAGAAAAAGAAATGAATCAACCACTGCAAACGTGAGAGGTATTTACAGCCAAATGAAATAACCTGAAGTGAGAAACAAGGGTCAACATGATGGATTTCCATTTACAGCACAAATAAGACCAACCTGGGAGAAGAGGACTTCCACGGTGCACGTCTGCTGGAGTGATACTGTCTGTTAAAGTACAACATGTGTGGATGTGTGCAGTGTATCCTGTGTGTCTGCTGAATGGACTCTGTCAAAGTCCCCTGTTGTCCTTTTGAGAGTGCACTCAAGCAGAGCCAGACTGTCAGTATTTGCCAGGTAAGCTGCAGAGGTGGGGTCGATTTTGTTATTGGTATTTTTTTTTCTGCTTGACCTTTTCATAACCTGAGCACTCATACAAGTCCCTGTTGTCTTATATGGCTGAATTGACCAGTGCAATGACGCTTGAAAAACTACTGTTGTGGGCTCAATTCTCAGTGAAAGGAGCTTTGATGGAACAATCCATTGGACTATATGAGGCTTATGTTGACAGAACAAACAAGCTTTTTGAGATGACGTCTATCAAGCATCTCAGTTCCCTTGCCTTTCAGTTGCTACAGAGCTGTCAAGTGACTATCAGTCACAACAGGATTCAGTTCCGTATTTCCATTGGACTGTTGGTGAGATATAACAATCTTGAAATGATTTCCCCATGTGATAAGTCTGCGAGCAGTGCAACACTGTCTGCTTGAGCGATATCAAACCTGCTTGGGTTTATTCTGGCCTGTGTTCTTTTGGTGACCTTATAGTCAGACTCCCAGTTGTCTTATTAAATTCTTCACTAGACCATAACAGGAAGCTACTGACTAGACTAAAGTTATAATGTTCAGTCTCTGCTTTCAGAACGTACTAACCAAGTATCACCAAGCATATCATATTTGAAGGTTCATTCAAAACATTTCTCTTTTTATGAGACTTTGGTTTTTGTAGTTAAACATCATATATTGTGACTATGATGTGGAGTGAGCTTTTTTTTTAAAATCTCAAACTGCATCTATAAATCAAGACAATGGATATTTTCAGCCTTTTTGGTCAGCAGGACAATTTTGAAAATCTCCAAGTCATAAATTTGGGAAAACTACTTCACTCGTGCAGCATTAAAACGTTAGAATTGACTTGACCTGATTGAAAAAATAATAATAAAAGCCTTTTAAGTTTTCAGGTTTTTCTGAGGTTGTAAACTCACTCTCTGATATCTGATACAGCAAAACTTTACATTAAAACAAGCACACAGAGCAAGCAAAACTTTATGTCCTCCCTCATCTGTAGTGTTTCCTCAAGGGGTCTTGAACCCCAGGTTATAAACCCCTGAGCTATATGAAGACTGACAGTCCTAGTCCCCTTGAAATGAAGTAATAATGTGCATTTACCCCGTGTGATTGTGTTCATGTGAAACATCTCATTCACACACATTGCAGTTACTGAAGCTCTTGTTGAGATTGTGATGGGTCATTTTTTATATCAACTAAATACAAACTATAAGTGTGGGACACTTTTTGCAGGGAGGTCAACTGGTGGGCGAGCTGAGTCTTTAAATTCTCTGATGTTCTCCGAATTGTATTGGTAATTGGAAAATCACGAGAGAACATTTTGTAGAATATTGAGCAAAACCTGTGAAAATGCTCAGTGCAATGTGGATGTGCTGTAATGTGTTGGTACATCAGAGATCCTAGATGGGGTCTAATGCATTTCCTAAAGTTAATCTCTGGGAGATCCAAGCAAAAACAGTTGGGTGCCACTGCATTATTCAACCATATGCAAGGCCGCCTTTACTAGATAGGAGCCAAGAAACGGGAGATGATGTAACTGGCCTTCATGCTCAAGTGGTAGACATTGTTGACAATATCAAAAAATAACTCGCACATTCTTGTGAAGCATCTACAAAGACTACCTTTTCCATAGTGTATGTGCCAGCTTACGGTAATGTACTCACATGCGATGCGGACATGTGCCTTGCGGCTTTTGGTTGTGCCGGCAGAGCTCCAAGCCACGCACTGACACCAGTAATCTTCAGGACCAAACAGCTCCTCCACTTGCTGCCGGGTTATTTCTATACTGGCTTCTCTTACCACCAGGCCTGAAGAGGGAAAGAAAAGGAGATTTGCATTACAATATCAATTTGGGGCATGAAATAGAACAAACTCTCAAGAATGGCATGTCACAAATTCCAATTTTAGTGAGTCACTGATACTCATGAAAAAAAATAAAAAAATAAAAGCAAAGCTTTTGTTGACACAATTTCCCTTTTTATTCGATTTAAGAGCAAAAGTCAATGCGGTCCACAGTGAATGTCTTAAAGAGTACATGGAGGCAGGGGATATTCATTCAATATCTGCTGCTGTTTACAAAGCCAGACCATTGTTGAGAAGATTCACTCGGGGTTTAATGTAAACTTTGCGAGATTGTTCTCCTTTTCACTTTTATGGTTTATCTCACTGGATTCTCATTCCGTTCTTTTCTCTTGTGTTTTGAAAGCATCATACATGTAAAGAATAAGAGTGAGGTTTTAAATAGCTGTAGCCAACTGATAAAACTACAGAGAGCACAGATACCGACGGACTGCAGAGGGAAATAAGAAATGGAGAGCAAAGGATGAACTCCAGGTGAAAATACATACGATATAGGAAAGCTACAAGCAGATCATGGGAGCAAGAGCGGGAAGGGAGAGAAATTGAACAACTCTAGTAAATGTATGGCAGAAGAATGATTTATTGAAGTAAAAGGGAAACGGAAAAGGGTTCAAGTAGGGATTGGTTTAAGAAAAAAGAAAGGTTAAGCTCATGGATTGGAAAGAACGGCAAGAGGGAAATGAGAGAAACGGTAGACTAGAAGAAGTAATGGAGAGCAACATGACAGAGTCACAGGGAGAGGAGGAGAGAGGATAACAGAATAAGAGGTGGGAGAGGGCAATAAAATCTGAAGAGGGAAGGAAAAGGTAAAGAAGATAAAAATGGATTTAAGTAAAAGTATGTTGGGACGAGAGAGGAGATGAGCAAAATGTTACGAAAAAGCTTGATGGTTTTTTTTGGTTTTTTTTCCAGTTTGCGCAGTAATACAAAACCCAAGAAATCATCTCTTTGGGGTTCCATAAATCTGACTTGGACACTTACTTATGACGACTGCAAGTTCTCTCCGCTGGAGAGACAGTCATAGTAAGCAACCCTGCATCGAGGCAAAGGGGACTGGCAGGAAGGCAGAAAGTGAAAGCCAGTGCACAAGACTGTGGTGGACTTAAAGCCGATAATAGATGGCAAGAGAATTAAAGGAGAAACTGTGAGGGCAAAGACTAAGAAAGGTAGCACAAGCTTTCAGGAAAGCTGGCTGCAAGATGGATACATGGCTTTTGAAACAGGCAGATAACATTTGCGGTACAGATGGAAACCGTATAAAGTAAAGTAGGACCTGAGTCGGTTTGAAAATTCAAAGCCACTGATGGCACAGAGACCAAAGTGTAAAGTAAGAGGAAAGTAAAGAGCTTGTGCAAGGCATAACTCGACAAAATAAGCAAGTGAAGAATGGATGCTGTGAGGACAAAGTGCAAGGCAGTAAAAACTAGTATGAATTTTGAAGCTTAAGCAAACAAGCCAACAAGGGACAGTGATATGTTTTCACAGCTTAAAATGAAAGGGCAAAAGAGCACAGTGAGAGAGGCAGAGGCTACAAAAGACAGCTAAAGAGGCAATTATAACCAGCAAAACAGGACTAGAGCTGAGACTAGTAGGGAGAGAATTGCAATGAAAAGAAAAATCAGAAGAATGAAAAAATAACACACGAACAAGTAGGGCAAAAAAGAAGCGGGAGACACCATTGAGGGTGCTTCTGCCAAAGTAATGAAGGAAAGTAAGGCAATTAAAGCAAATGTTTCAAATGAGCCAGACAGCTAGTTATGGCAAATGGACTCAGACAAATTCAAAGAAAGCATATGGGATGTTGCATGATTGGAACTATGGGATCTGGCAACCCCGTAAGAGCAAGTGAGTGTGTTTCTGCTGAACGCAAATAACTTTTGCAAATAGCTTTGCATCACGTGTGGCTCATTGAAGTGAAGACCAAAAACTATTAGCCCTAAAATATTATTAAACCACGGAAGTGGCTCAAGTAATAGCCATTAACATTGGCTATTAACATATAGATATAACATTGTAAACTTTGCACTGGTTTCCACAGAGATATGCGTACAACAAAACTCATAGTTTATAGAAAATTATGCAACACCAAGATATGAAAACACACTTACAATCGTTAATAAATGATTGTGAATCGGGAAACAGAAATCTCAAAGTACAAATGAGAAAAAAGAGCCCATACAGTAGCAGCCCTGCAGAACTAAATATATTGTTTCTCCTCATAGTATTCACTGCTCAGAGACATAAAGTATGTTGCTGCAGCTTCAAGACTGAAGAAATTAAGGATGAGCTACTTCAGGCTTTACACTTAACAGCTAATGTTTGGTACGCAGTGTAGCTAACCAATAAAACCAAAGAAATGGCATACGTATGATTCCAAAGATGCAATATAAAAAAAAAAAATAGATTATCTCATCTTTAGAATGGATGTGATGTTCAATTATTCAGTGCCAGTAACATTTGTGGTTATGATAATTTAATGTAGTCTAAGCTTAAAAAATATTGAGTTCATTGATGAATTAGGTTAGGGTTAATTAATTAATTAATTAATTAGGTTACACTCAAGTGATCAGCTCACGGTCAGATTCACAGTCAGTACGCCGATTTCTCCATAAAAGGACACAGTTGATTTTGAAAGTCCACCTGTCTCTTGGGGGCAGTGTGGAGTCACTTTGGTCTCACTCTATTCTTCACCTGGTTTCACCTGTTTCATTCTTGGGATGGTTGGGACCTGCTTTCAGCTGACTTTGGAAAGTTGTTAAGACAGGGCCGGATTGTTGTTTCGTCATATCGTGTTTGTTATTTAGTGTTACATTAAACTACATTATTACAAAAGATACCTTCAACATTTTGAAAAGGATCACGCGGTGCATAAAATGTTACTGATGAAGCTTTTACCAATATTATTTTCAAATTATAAAGCACAGGATCATTACAATTTCAATATGACATTTTAGAAAATTAAAATATTTGAATATGGGTAGTCTTACAATAGAGGTCAATCCCAATAGAGACAAGAGAGTAAACAGTCACATTTGGACTGAATATACTTCAAAATGTATTTTGGATCAAATATTTAATTGTACAAGCTTGGAAAGTCCATTATGACCCGTTACCGAATATTTGTTTGGATGTGTGGAACCTGAAATGGCCCAGAGGATAACAGACATCGATCAACAAGACAAAATCAATCAACCGATAAATAAAATGAACAAAGAGGTCAAATCAATAAAGTGTTTCACTTTACCTAAATAATGGACCAACACAATGTCTACAAATACAAATTTGACCTTTCACCAAGTCTGTTGAAGGCTTTTCTGAAGTAGGTTGATTGTCCACTTTTGAGATTCATCATCGGTACAATTGCTAAAATCCCTCTTCAGTCAATCAATCAGTGGATACTACCGACGGATGGGTATAATTAACAACTAATTCAATATACATATAGTTGATAACCAACATGAATTAATATCATCTCATGTCAGAATGGATGCAACTCGGTTGTGGTAGTTAGCACTCTCGTCTCAATGAGATTTTTTTGATAGATTGATGATAGGTTTGGGGGGCTTTATATCTGAAATTTGCATGTTCTATTGATCCGTAGTTGTTCTATTCTGGTGAACTCCCATAATCTAGAAAGATGAAGGTGTTGGTCTTTAAATTGACTATGTGTAAATGTGACATTGTGTTGATTGTCTTTCTCTCCGTTTGCCTTGTGATGGACTGGTCACTTGCCCAGTGTGTATGCTGCCTTTGACAATTATTACCTTGAATAAACTTCAGCCTTTTTGGAGCCCAAGTTGGACCAGGAGGCATTGGAGATAGGTGGATGTATGAGAATCAACTATGGCATTTGTGCCTTTTCAGGTCATTTGGAACCTGATGAAGATCACTGCATAAGTGACAAATTTGCGCAAAGGATGAGAAAGGAATCATGTATTTTTCATTTGGCTTATTGTCAATTAAGAAAAACATTACCTGCAAAAGTACACAACATATAGATATTTTGTTGAGGGTTTTGTCACTGAAACCTCTAATAGTCCCAGTCGTTTACACTGTTTGCAGCGTTCATGAACCAAGTGTTGCTCGGCAAAAGTGACTGAATTACCTGAGGCTTAAAAAGTCCTCAAACGTTCAGTGTCTTACTTTGTTTAGATACAGTGTTCAAAACATTCACATCAATCGGTTCTGAGGAGACAAGCAAAGAATTTTGGGTCTCTGTAGCATGACAGAACATCACATCAACAAAACCACTGCTGTCAGCCAAGGGAGGTGAAGGGAAAGAAGTAGATGAAAAATGGAAGACGAGTATCAAGACAAGTGGATACTGTCACAAACATTTCTATCAATCACAAGAGAGCACACAAACCCCCAAAGTATATCTCGAAGCTGTAAAGCGCCGATTCTTATCACAAACCTCCCTCTTCAGCTGGAAGTGAAAGCACAAAAGTGGGGGAACGTGCCTTGTCAGGTCAGGGCTGTTTTATTTGATGAATAGAGAGTGTAGATGTGCAGAGGATTGTTTTCTTTCTCTCTCTCTCTCTCTCTCTCTCTCTCTATCTCTCTCTCTGGGATTGATACTGTACCGTGTATTCACAAAACAACTCTGTTGCTTTGAATGTGATAGTTGGAACATGGCTACGCCTACCTAAATGTTCTGTTTTGCTATGAGATTTAGACCAAAATAAAGTTTAACAGATAGAAAAATAACAAAAAACAGTCACTAATGATTCATACTTTCAATATAGCAAAGATACTGTGCACTAACTATTATTTGCGTTAAAAGAGATACCACAGACATACTCAGTAATCGAATAACCATGTTTACATGTAATCATACACTGGATTTTCTCATTTGTGTTTTTACAATGGCTTCAGAAAAAGTTTCTCTACATTTTCATAATTCAGTACATATCGATGTAATGCTGCTGAACAAATGGTTGAGCTTTAACTACCATATGTCAGTCAACAGTTTGGTGTCATAAGATATGTTTTCCATCATTTTACTATTTCCTATCCTGTAGAACCCCCATTCTTCTATTTCCAAGTGTCCCATTGTGCTTTGATAGAGGGACATAGAATGAAACTAAATGGCAGAAAATAAATATATGAAGATAAAAGACTTTAATGGCTCAGACAAAAATAAAATCTCACTTTCTTTGAATCAAAAGAAGCAGAGTTCTTCTAAAAAAAATAAAAAAATAAAAAAAAAGCTAAAGGAAAACTGAGACTGTGCATTTTGAAGTTAAATGGTTCCGAAAACCAAAGAGTACAGGGAACAGGGGAAAAAGCACTCAAAGGCTTTGAGGTGTTTAAATATGATCAGTGACAGGTCAAACAGACAGTTCTTCAGGGAGAGGAAACACAATACAAGAAAAGTCAACACCGTCGATTATTATTTCAGAGAGGGAAAGTCTGACACAAGACAAAGACGAAAGGTCAGAACAGACATGACCATGAATTATCCACAAAAAAAAACAAAAAAAAAAACATAAAAAGGTGTATGCAACGTGTATCAACTGTGGAGTCCATAATGTGGATTTGCATGAATGTAAAAACAATGCATCACAAGGCACTGTTTGATCGCTGCTATTGCAAACATCTGCTCTCCTAAAAATGTAGCAGCGCACTGAATGCCGGCTCCAGGGGAGTTGTTCAGTAAGTGACCCAGCAGTGTGACCTCCCTTTGAAGGAGCAACAATTGAATACACAATTTCCCTGAGGGATTGATTCTGATATCCAAACCTTTTTGAACAACTGCTGCAAACTTGCCATAGTACCTACTTGCTCAGTGTCAGCTCTTAAAGGATAATTTGCGAAAAGAAATTTAATTAGGTTTCTTTTTGCCATCTCAACTAAATCCCCATCTTCAATAACATGTTTCACAAAAAAATGTCCTCCCAAAATTCAAGTTGAAGTTCAACTAAGGGAAAAAAATGCATTTCCCCTAATTGGATCATGTGTCTATGGTCAAACTTCACATTTATCTCTTGGTCAAAAAAGGATTATTGGATTATTTTCACAAATGATTCCCTATTTTCTTCCTGCGAATTGGTGTAAATGTCTGAATATTTAAACCTGTGCTTGAGGGTGTTTCATACAATACAAAATTATATGCAGCTACACTCGTGCAATTAAATCACCTCAACACCTTTCTCATTGTTTCTCATCTTTCTCTGATTATTATAGCTCAATTTGTTCTGGTTTCATAATCACATGATTCTTAGAGACTGAGATTTACTGTAGTTGGAAATACCTACAGTTGAACACATGCTTAACAAGTTATGCCTAATATGTGTTGATGATTCAGTACATGGGGCCTTAAATGGCTAGAAAAGTAGGGCACTTGAATGTTATAGTCTTCATGGTTGCTGTCTCGGGCTTGCGTAAATTTCCGTAGGTAAAATAGGCCGATTTTAAGAAGTTTAGCTAATCTTAGCCACACTCAAATTCTGTGCTCGTGACAATGGCACCCAACATCAGACTCGTGATCATAAAATACCAAACTCAAAAATATATGTAGCTTGTATCTATCTATCGACCCAGCTATCCAGCAGACTGCTATGCAAAGTAAATCCCAGTATGCAAAAACAATATTGGACAAATGTAGCTGTAATTGCTGCCATGAATATGAGAAACCAAAATCACTCGTCTCAACAACTGAATCAGTTGAGTTGTGCATTTAGAAATGCATTTTTCAGCTGGTGCACAAGATCTGAGGAGATGATAGATTACATTCCCTGAATGCACTCTGAATAAATGATTGCATTAATATTAAAACAAAATACTTTCAAAGATGAAGACAGAAAGGCAAGAACTGAATTGAAAAAGTGAGATGATAAACAGATGAGCGTTATTGTCAGAATGAAGGAGAGTAAGAGCTAACTCAGTTTGTCAGAATAATAGAGGACATTTGGTTGAACACAGCCACCGGTCTGCGATCAAATTAAAAGTCTCGTTGCATGTCAACCGTGTGCGTGTATGTGTACGTGTGTGAATGTGCAAAGTCTTTTCAAGGCTTCCACTCCAATGGCAACCGATCATTAGGCTCTTGGTGTGTCTGCATTTGCACAAAGACGTGTGAATGTAGCCAAGCGAGCATATTTGAGTTTCTCAGTAGCTCTGCAGAGGCAATGAACCAGGACTTTCCAGGACATGAGAGAAAATCTACAGGGAAACAGCTACCAAACAATTTCAGGCACACCCTCACATACACACCCACAGCATAAGGCAAATAAGCATTAAAATAAGCAGACGAACAGTCACAGCGCTGAATTTTCAGACACCGAGGCTATTTCCTAGGGCCATATAGAATATTACATTACCATTCACACAAACTAAAGACAAACATGAACAAACATCCAAGAACATGTTGAACGTATACAGTTTTCTAGGCACAAATACATAGCTTTCTTGCATATGACCAGATGCACAGACTGACGCTGCGTTTTTTTTTTAGGCTCAATTGAAAAGTAAACTTCTGTGTCTCTGAGATGGAGTGGTATGCAGTGGTGGCCTAGAGGTTATAGAAGCAGTATTGGGATCGGGAGTTCACAGATTTGAATCCAACAGCTTATGTGTCACCACTGTGGGTCCCTGAGCAACACCCTTGACCCCCATAAGCTCCCTGTTGTTCCATAATGTGGCCACACCTCTTCATCCAAGAAATTAGTCAATATAGAAGAAAAAAAAAATTATAATAATAAAAATTCCCCAAGGGGGATAAAGTATATATATAATATATGAAAAGAGTTTAGTAAGATGTGAAAAAAAGTACTAATGAAATGAGCATACAGAAACATGGGAGTGAAGCCAGAAAGAGGGTGAAGAAGTAAGAGGCAAGGAGAAACCTTAGGAGGAAGTGAAGGAGGGAGAGACAAAGACGAGTAGAAATCAATACCAGTGAGATGGCAGCAAAGGAGGGAAAGAGGTCACAAATCACCCAGGCCAATACTGTGTGTGCCAATAATGTATGTGTGTGTGTGTGTGCATGTGTAGATGTAGACTCACAGGTCATTGCTGGCAGACTAATAACCATTCACACTTTGGCTAATGGAGACAAAGTAAGTAACCGAGTACACAATATGTCATTAGCACACTTCAAGGCTAATGGAGATATACTGAGGTCTTATGTGCGTTGCTTAAGGAAGGAGGTGAGAAATGTCCTTCACAAAAAGACATCCAATCTCAACATATTATCCTGGTTCTCATCTTACATCATATTAATTCAGATGGATATATGATAATCAGGTTTTGGCAAACTGTATTAAAGCGCCAGTTAAAGTGCCCAGCTGGAGGACTATTTAATAAGGTGTATTGGTCTAATATTTTATTTCCTGTAACACTTTATTTAAGGTGTCATTAGTCACCCGGTAGTGGGTTGAGCTAGCTCTGTTTTCCAAGGATATGGCAAGAGGCCATATTTAGGGGATCAAATCTGCTCCCTCCCCTTGGAGGCTGACTGCAGAAACCCTGAAGCCATCCTACTGACCCTTCCCCATTCTCTCAGCCTACATCTGTGCCAATGACCTTCACCTGACTAACCAGGCCCAGAATGAGACGTATTTTGCAGCTCCAAACATTCAAACTAATTTATTGAGCTGTCATGAAGCTTGTGCATTTTTCATTCATGGAGAATATATGACGTCAGCAATATTCAAATCAGGTTTTCAGTTTTTATGAGAAGAGCTAAATATCAGATGGCATTTCATTTAGGCAAACTTACGCAACTAGTTTATAAGGTGCACAAGCCAGATTTTTTTTTTCCCATTAAGTTTTATTAAGTATTAAGTTGTTCAACCATCTTCTATGCTGCTTTATTTAACTGATGGTTTCAAGGAGCTGCAGCCAATCCCATCAAACTATGAGTGAAAGCAGTGTTCACCCTAAACACATCAGGGTGTAAAGTGCAAGCAATATATGGTCAAGGTCACCTCATGCATGTTTTTATGCTGTTGGAGGAAAGTATGCAGAGAACATCCATGTGTGCACAGGGACAATATTCAAAGTATCTACATAAAGCATCCAGATCTTGGTATCGAAACAGAGTCACTCTGTGAATTAATAGAGTTTACCAGTACTCCACTGTACAGCCTTAAATAATTGTACTTAGTTCTAATTAATGCCTTTGTATGTCACGTATCCAGTCTGGGTCAGTCTGTCCTTGTTGCCTCCATTTCATCCCAGTACTGTTTTACATGAGCAAACAAACAATCATTAGTCCCTGGATGAGAGAACATTTCAGAGCCTGCCCATTTCTCATGTCACTTTAATCTGACAGGACTCTTTATAAGATGAACAAAACAGGACCTCGGTGGCTTGTTTCACAGTAATTACCTGAGAGTACAATCTTTTGAAAACAAAGGCACGTCTTTTCGCACACATTATGTGTTTAATATTCATTTAAATTGACCTAAATGAAGAAGTGATAGCGCAACATCATGTAGACTTTGAATAAGAAAAGATAAACGGATGAAATGACACAGGTTTCTATCACCCATACTTTGTAGTGACTCAGCAATATAATCAGATAGGAAAGGGGAAATGAAATAGAGCCACTGTTATTAACTATATCTGTGCATTTCCTGTTTGTTGAAATCTATGTCATAAAATATTTTATTGTACCTTCTGGCTTAAGAGCATCTTCAATAGCACCACAATGTCCTATGACTGTATTTGATGATATCTGCTTTATGATTTCATTGTGAGAAGTTTTCCCTCAATGATGATATACTGTAAAGTTTTATATGAAAATCAAGGACACAAACAAGATTATAAGAAAACAAGTTTTTGCGAAAGCTTCTTCTTTCTTCCACTTTATTCTTCTTATCCTACCAAGAATGTGAAGCTTTGATGTCAGCTGTGTATCAAAGAGTTACTTTTGCATAAAATATAAAAAAATAATCAATATCATTAATATCAATGTTCCCAATATACATATCATGAAAGACTGGCTGGTTTCAATACACTGGGAATTCATTTTCTGCATGTCCACATATTTGACCAATGAGATAGAGCGCTGTAGCTCCTGCTGGGATAACCATAGCAACCCCAATAATTATATGATGTTGTTTATTTATCATTTGAATTAATAAATACATCAATAAAACATGTATGTATGTATGTATGTATGTATGTATGTATGTATGTATGTATGTATGTATGTATGTATGTATTTTTTTTAACCTAAAAAGCAGTCTGATCTGATTCAACCAATCTGCGCAGCACAAGCATTAGCTTTTGAACTTACTACTTCCTGTTACTACAAGCATAATTTTCCTGGTGATTGCATAACTTACAGTAATAAAACATCAAGCACTTTTTGCAAAAAGAAAAATGGACAAAATTATTGATGCTTTCGCTCTCAACCACAATAATCGACATGGTGAGTACATGATTATTGCCTATTTGGTGGGTTACATCTGAATTCTGACTCCTTCTGGTTGGTTCTATGCAGTGTTTGACCAATGAGATGGAGCGCTGTAGCTCCTCCTGGGGCAGCCATAGCACCCCAAATAATTCTATGTTGTTGTCATTAGATCCATTGACAATATTTTTCTTCCAGTGGCGGTTTTGGTGACTGGCAACAGGAGTTAGTGATCTTTGTGTTTTTAGGCCTAAATGAAAACTTGTTGTGTGTTTTGGTTCCTGCTGCTGTTGTGGCTGCATCAGTGACATTTTTGTGTTAAAGTTTACATTCAGTGGTGTGTTTAAGTAGCAGGCTTGTAAACCTTTCATCTTTATCACTTTGGCCAAATATCTTGCGTATTGGGTCACAATGTTTTAAATAGCATAGCTTTTCCGTTATGTGCACGACTGTTGCATGCACCGTGCGGTGCATGCATATTATCGTTGCTACAGTAGGGAATTAACGAGAGAACCCCAACAGCACTGTCACTGAATGATCAAGCTCCAACAAATCACCAGCAGAAAAAAAACTATCTCGGCCACCACTGCCAATGTCTGAAGTCCCAAATTGAAAAAAAACAACAACAAAAAACAAACAAATAAGACACACAGGACAAATCTTGAAGCAAAAAGACTTTAACAGCAAATACATGTCTGTATGTATCGCAAATGATATCCTTATCATGACGCTCAGCAAGAAAATGGCATGGTGACCTATGTTCTAGTTGCTTTATATACACTTTGTTTTTACCTTGAGCCTGACAACCCAAAAGCACTGTGATGCAAAATATGAACTGATTTCATATTTCCCGCACAAATATGAGAACATGTGGAGGTGAAGAAGGAAGAGAGGGAGCACAGCAGGACTCATATCATCTTTCTCCTCAGTGTGGCTCCATGATATCTGTTGGCCTTTCCATCCCTCTCAATGTTACCCTCCCTCAGCCTCCTTCCATCATCCCCTTCCATAGCCACTGCTGCTCGATCCGATTTCATTCAGTGGAAATTAGAGTAGAGTCCAAGACAGCATGGAGCAAAGAGAGAAAAGAAGAGGAAAGAAAAGGAAGAAAGAAAAGGAGAGGATGGAACAGAGGGGGTGAGCTGGAGCAAGGAGAATGATAATACAAGCAGAATGGGGGTCATAGCTTCTAGCTGTGTCTGTGTAGCAGCAGGAAACAAAGAGAGGAAAACAGCTTACAGAATATAGGTTTCACAGATAACACACACAGCAAATTCATTCAGCACAAGGTATACATACTATAGGTTTCTATGAGTTTCTGAAAGTGTGTTGCATAATGTATATCCAGGAATATTCATGATATCTTTTAAATTGTATTGTCTGCGAGCAAAGGGTAATTAATTCATCACATTGTTTCCCTTTCCCATCATTATACATTTCAGTGTACATGAGAGATTAGAAGTTCCAGAGCAGTAAAAAAAAGTGTGCATCTTTTTTTTTTTAAGTGACATGGGGCGCTGGGATGCTGGCTGCCTCGATGGGTTGGTGTGTTGTTCCCACCGAACTACCAAAAACAATTTCATTGTACCTGTACAATCTACAGTTCTTCTTCTTATAAGAGCTTACTTTGAAATAAATGTATCATGAGTTAAAGGAAAAGCAGTTCACAAATGTGAAGCCAAAGTCAAATTCTACAGATGTTTGAGGGCTAATTCCACAGTCATGAGAGTAAAAACAACATTATAAGTAAAGATAAAGTTTACTCTGAAATGCGAGTGACTAACATGGCTGCAAAAAGCAAAAAAAAAAGCAAACATAGACATACTGTATGTCAACATAAACTGGACTTGTCTGAGGACTTTTTTGAGGGTGAATCCCACAACTTACTGAGTGCCCGTCGTCCTGAAAAGACCCCGTGGCAAAGATCATTATTACAATATAAGAAGCTAAATCCATGGGTTGTTAATTGAACAGAATTTGCGCTCAATAGCACACAGTTTGAAACTCAGCAGCCAACAAATGAAGGGCTGATGGGAGACTGATAAATGAACAGCAGCTGCACATGATGTCAGGCATGAGGTGGGAGGGGAAATGGGAGGAAAACATTGAAAGCGAGACTGAATGAACCAAACATATGATTATAAGAGATCTCCCCATTTTGTCCTCATCAGCTATTGGTGACTGTAACCTATAAGTGCAGGTGTTTGTACTCTCTGAGACAAATGACTGATGCGCGACACCAGTGTTAGAAATGAGAACAGGGACTGAAAAGAAGTAAAGGTAGAAAATGTATAATTTGAATAATGTTCAAGAAATCAAACACATTGCACAGTAATAAGGTCAATCACACCAAGAGTCAGTGATTTGTTTTCCTCTTTTAAAGTTTTCACTTGCCACTTTGGACATTTCCTTAGGTGATTCAGTAACAACTTCAAACTATTGCTAATTTGAATTGTTTTGTGCCTTGGATTTATAAGACTAGTAAATATGCAAAAATACCATAAAAGCATAATACAGTATCTGATTTTAAGGTCTTTGATTACAAGGAAAATCTACATTTATAACATCAATATTATTATGTCAACAATTAGAAAATATCCAATATGCATTTCAAAGAGCCATAAAGGTGTAGTGGTTCGCCCTCTAACTGCATAGTGAGAAAATCCCTGAAACCCTTCTGTATGCAGTTTTTCCTGGGTGTGTGGCTTCAGCTCAATATCTAAAGACACTTATGGTTGTATGGTAAGTTAACTGGTGACTGTTAATATTCCCCTCGGAGTGAGTGCGACGTGTGTGTGTGCATATGTGTGTATTTCTCAGTCACTCTGAATTGCAATGGACTGGTGACATGTCCAGGGTGTTTATCGTCCCTAAGTTGATTTAAAAAGAAAAATGAAAATCCAGCATAGTTCTCTGTGCTACTGTTGGCTCTCCTGCATTTCACTGTCAGGGCTTTAAATCAGGAGTTTTCAAACTGTTTTCAGCCTGCATTTAATCACTTGCTCTGGGGACCCAGAGCTCATTATCAAGCAGGTGGAGACCCATAAGCCAAGCTCATGTCAACCTTAAGACTTAGAAACCAGCCTGTGTACGTCTTTGTCTTCCTGCCAAAGCAACAGCATGATTCATCATTACCTAGCCAGCAGACTAATACCATGTGCTGTCAAATGGCGAGCGTGGAATTTTGGCCGCACTCCAGTACATCATTGTGGATCCTATTAAACTGTCCTGTGAACATCACTATGCAGGTACTGGCTGCAGGACAGCTGTGTACACACATCTGACATGTGACCTGCCTCTCTGCACACATACCTAAACATCTGAATAATGGGTTTAACTTGTTTACTTGGAATGGCACCACTGGGACAAAAGGGCTAGTCGCATCCGGAGCAGCAAGATATCAGCATGGCCAGACATGCATGTAAAGAGCTTAACGTTGAGGAGGAAGAAAATTGACTTGATTTGAATGTACCTGCACATCTGTGCACTTCAAATGGGGTTTTCAGTTGTTGCTCGCCTAGTAAGATTTAGTGCAGTCTCTAAAGTGCTGGAAATAACATCTGCTCCAGATATTAAACATGTATGTGTGGTGATCTGTTTTCAGCCCCTCCATCAATGTGATCATTTTTAACCATGTATATTTGTTGGCTCTATGCCTACAAAGAGCAGATTGTGTTCTCAAAAAAATGTATTTTACTCTTTGACTGTTTACATTGAAATGTACTTCTTCAGTTGTCCCATGTATGAACTGATTTGTTACTGCACCTAGGTTTTGATTTTTCTGTCAAAAATGTCTCACCCTATAAAACAAAAAAAGTGTATTTTGTCGCAATACACCAACTATCTATTTTACTTCAAAGAAGGAAAATCCCTGCTTGGATGTTTGTGCGCACATGAATGTCTGAGAAGGAAAAAAAAAACTGCACTCACCAGAGTTTTCATCTACCCTCTCCTCCACCGTGTGGTCTTTCTGATGAACCCACTCACTGTTGCACTTGAAGTAAATCTGTGTGGCCGGTGTTGCTTTGCAGTAGAGATTAACGGGCTTGTTCTTGACGATGTAGCCTTCTTCAGGTTCGAACAGGAAGTGAGGCAAAGGCTCGGGAGGGTCCGAAGGAAAGGTTTCTGGGAGTTCACTGAGACTTAGGAAGTCCTCATCATCTCTCACTGTGGAGGAAAGGAACAAGAAACGTTAGACCGATCACAGTCGGCATCAGCCTTCACTCAGCAAGTTCTATCGACTTGTTTTGAGGACTAACAAGAGCAGAAGTTTGACTTTGAATGGAAGAGCTATTTTCTTTGAATAATTGATGGTTATTCTGTGAATCACACCAGTGAACAGTATCATCCAAGACTTCCCCGTAACCTTTGTGTGTACGGTACAGTGCTGTTTCATTTGATCACTAATAATTGCCATGCTTCAGGCAGAGGACCCAGGTTTTTTCTGTTTCACTGAGCCATAAAATGCATCTTTTATCCTAACTGAGGTATTGTGCTTACTTCTTGTAATTGAAAACACACACACTTACACACAGTCCTCTTTTTTGCTATATGGCCAGGATTTGCAATTTGATAAAATAAGCAAGCATAAGAGAGTTAAAATGACAGAAAAGGAAGAAATGAGGCGTGGCTACTGACATGCATAGACGACATTGGGACTTTAGGACTCAATTACAGAGCAGCAGTGAGTAAATGAGTAAATAAATGAATTTTACTTCCACATCTGCTCATTTGAAGGGGTGTTTCTTTATGGGATTACTCAAACACATTAAACCAGGCAGACAAAGCATACTGATTCAGAGTGTGACGTCCTGCTGGTCGCATCTCAGCCTGGCTGGTTTGTGCCTTGACGTACATTTTTTGTAGAGGGTGGATAATAACACCTGATAAATTGTCTAAACAATCACTGGCCTGCCAGAGAGATGACTGAGTGGATTTCTGGCATATCAGAAATTTGCAGTTCAAGCTGTTCCACAGTTTTGATTTCCCTCAAGACCGTTGTCAAAAGATCTGTTATGAACTGCAGTGAGCAGATTTTAATATTAGTGGAGGAGTATATCATATGCTGTGGCTAAAACTATCCCGCTTCTGTCTGCCACTGTTGTGATACAAAAGCGAGCACTAAAAAACAGACACCATACTGTCTGCGTCGTACGGCCATCCGTAGTTCAATATTCTCCACGTTCCCATTTCCGTTAATAAGTCAATTATATTAAATTCTATGACTTTCCCTCTGTTTGTCAGCATAGGAAAGATTCAATTCGCTTTATTGGAAAGTGTGACAGAACAAAAAACACAGAGTTGTGGCTCATTGTCAAACATCAGTTGGAGCACAAACACTGTAGCTTGTCGTTTACTCAACAGTGAGCATTAAAACAAAGTTTAATTGTGCTTGTGTAAGTAAATCATGAAGAGTAGGTGAGCACAAAGTATAACTCGATCACAAGCAGACAAAATGTTCGCAAATGCCAATCCACAGCTGGTCAAAGACCATGTGCAACATCCATTTAAGTTCATACAAACATCCTTGAATCCTTGAGAATGGGATTAACAACAAATACACAAGTATGAGCTAAGGATCGTTTTATTTGTGCAAATAACAGGTACAGTGTATCCCTTTGTGTAATTATAACTGAATACACTGTCTATTTAAAATTAAAGTTGAACATTTCAACAGGTAACTAAGAAAGACAAAGACATATTCAAGAGTGACCCTGTGCAAGAACTCAGCTGGAATTGTGAATTGAAGTACATGGAAATGTACATTTGGAGAGGTTAAGCCTTTGTTGAACAGAATATTATTATTGTTAAGTCTTCTCTCATCAGACACAATACTTTTGATCTTTATTTTTATCACTGTATGTGAAAATGTACAATAATGATGTGCTTCTGTCGCTTTTTAAAGGTGACTTCAACTTTCCACATCACACGTGTGACCTGCATGTATCTCTTATCTAGGAGATCACTATAAATAACAACATATGGTCAAATAAGCTGTAATTCCCCGCTGTATTGCTGTGCTTTCTGGTAGTTTTATGACTTATCATATAACTATCACACCTCGGAATCGCACATAACTTGCACATTTAGGTACTTGAGTGGGAATAATAGGTAACTTTTGGTTTAATTAATCAAGTGTTTAAAACAGCAGGTGAATCTGTATTTCTATTTTTAAATAAACCTCAAATTATAACACTAAAGCTATTGATGTAGTGTTTAGGTGATGGCATGTGTTTCTGTTTGTTCAAATTAAATCTGGGTCTTTTTTCAGTGTTTGTCAGATATTATACGACGGTAAACAATGGATGGTGAAATGAGCAGCAAACTCATGACGGATAGACAGGAGGCAGGCAGGAGAAAATAACTGAACTGACAGAGCAGCCAACCCTAAGGGTACCACAGACTTCCTCCTCCTCCTCCTCCTGCATCCTTCATCCTGCTCTCTCCCCTCAGTCTTTTCACTCTGTCCAAACTTCACGCCCACCTGTGGCCTCAATCAAAGGGACACCAAAAATGTTTTGTCACCAGGTTGCCAAGGTCACCAAAACACAGGGGATTACAAGTCTAGGTGAGAGGCTGAGGGGAGGAAGTAGCCTTTGGTTTATTTTCTCTCCCACCGACACAAACACAGTGGACATATATTAAAAGTTCACACATGCGCACACACACACACACTAGCCACAAACTTGTCATTTGTCTCCACTCCATCATCATCTAGTTTCATTAATGCCGCAGAGGCATGTGCGTCCGTGCACGTGTCGCTGTTTCAGCTCACAAGTTAGGACAATTTGACACAGAGTCATAGTCGAGGCCCCGTTTCAATTCTAATGGTTGCAGATGCACGCAAACACACCTCTAATCACGAACACAAAATCTATGAAAAAAACAACAAAAAAACATGCATTCATACATAAGATTGTATATAAAATAATTTAACTGTGAGTGTAGTTGTGGCGCTTGTCCTGGGAAATAGCAGTGAGCTGTGGGCTTGGAGCTAAAATCAGCTTAGGTAAAACGAGACTCAAAAAGGGGGAAAACGAGTTGCAGTGGCCCCACTTTGATGTCACCAAGCTGATCTGTAATTAGTTCTCTGAGAATATGGAAATTTGTTCAACATTGTCACTGCATTAATACATTATCTGTGGGAAATTTCCTGCAGCTCTTGGTTAATTATCTAGTGTCATGTTCAGCTGTTCCTCTGTCAGTCTCTCACTTGCTGCGCTGCCTTCTCCGTCACTGTTTACGTTTGTTGGTACATGTTTTCACCACCCTTTTTTACCCTCTCTGCCCCCCCCCCGAAGAGTCATTCTCACCCTCATCTGTCATTTAGAGAGCTGGGGGAGGGAGGAGGTGCATTGCTCCGGAGCGACAGCTATAAATTATTGATTGGCAAAAGAAACATGATAGCAGTAGAAAAGGCTGAGTGGCGAGGGAAACGGGAAGGGACAGTAAAAATGGGTCTTCCTTTGAATAAAAGCTTTGTTTCAGAATGCCTCCTGTTTACAAGAGTTTTCTCTTTTCAAAATCTCACAGGTTTGCACGTTTTCATTTGTTTTGTTTCTTGACTTCCCTCCCCGATTCTCCTTCCACAGCATCTCCCCCCTTCAACTTCTCAGCCCTCATCTCCTGACAAAGTGAATTACTGATCCTAACATCTCAGCTCATAAACGTCCTGGCTGAACGCTGTCATCAGTAATGGATGGCTGTAGCAGAACAATGTCCACGTTCGATTTACGGTAAGTAGTAAATATATACAGAAAAAAACACATTTACCCCTTCACTCAAGTCAGTAGATCTTCCCGGCTCAGACTACCTGCAACCCCCACCAATAAATATCGGTATATGTGCGAAGAATTATGACATCAGAAGTGACCAATGGTGTCTGAGCATCTCAGAATGAACTCTGATCTATTGAGCAGGTACTACAGAGCATGACAAATTGGTGGCAGGAGAAAATGACAAGGTAAAATGGAA
Organism: Blennius ocellaris; assembly: GCF_963422515.1. Taxonomy (NCBI): domain Eukaryota; kingdom Metazoa; phylum Chordata; class Actinopteri; order Blenniiformes; family Blenniidae; genus Blennius; species Blennius ocellaris. The sequence goes on from NC_137656.1 coordinate 14,261,806, forward strand.
TGGGTTTGTATGATTACCCTTAGTGAACTAGCTGTTCCGCTCCACTTTACTGCTTTTATATTCAAACAGTGGAAAAAAAACAAAAACAGGCAACACTGAGAAAATTATTGGAACCTCAGAATCAAAACTCCTCACACTGTGAAAGATTGTCTATCGAACAACACAAGAATCTAATCAATCATCTTTGATGCACCAACACATTTAGTGTTTAACAGAAGAAAACAATTAATACACATAATCCTAATTTAATGGCATTATGGGCTTCAGACTAATTCCAGCTCCACGATTCTCACAGCTTGTTTGTTGTTTGCATGATATCCATAAAAAAACAAAAACAAAAAACAAAAAACAAATATATTCACAAAGTGTATGTGACAAGTAGGCAAGGATGCTGTATGTGTTTAACTCGTTATGGTATTGGAAGTATGTGCTCATGATTTTGATGATCCACTTGGAAATACGTCCCTGGATGAAGTGAAGATTAGTGTTTTGTTCACAGCTCAGTGAAAATGGATGAGGAGGGTTCTGGGAAATCCACATTCATGAGTATTTTGCTTTGAAATCATCATGTATATGGACATGTCTGCAACATTAATTTAAGAGTGATCCAATATCAATTGCACTGGCTTGAACATTATGTCAACTGACTCTGTTGTTCAGGGATGTGTAACAAATTAACTTTTTTGGGGAAGTGCATCATGTATTTACCCTTCAAAGTTTTTATACACAAACTGCCCAAAAAGGGAGGAAATGTGCGTTTGGTAGATTATTTCATTGTTGTAACATTACTTGTTGGCAAAAAAATCTTCTCCCATTGAGAGTTTAAAGTATTTCCTTTATTACAGTGCTGGATTTGTAAGGAACAGGCATTTGGGTAATAAGCAGCAGAGATGAGTATAAGGGTTATGTCCATGAATGGGTGGATTAGATTATTGAACAACACTTTTATTTATGCTGTAGCATGTGGAACCACATACAGCCTTGCATCTTTTCATAGTGATCCCCAGCCTGATCCCGGCCGAATCAGATGAGTTGTAAGATAAGATGCAATAACATAAGGTAGAGTAACATAAAACATCATTTATTTGTCCCACAATCAGGCAATTTGCTTTGTTATAGTAGCAAGTGGACAGTAATTAAATAATAGCAAAAGAAAATAATATGAGCAATAAATATTAAGTCAAAAAAAGCAATACCAACATTGACAATGTTATATAAAGAAGTGAATAACCGTATCATTATTTAACATTCTAACATGATAATGTTGGTAGTTATTGGAAATATAAAGATTGACATTATTGCAGGGAGTACAACAGTAATGAACATTAAAAAGTGCAATTTTTATTTCAATGTGAATTAAAAATAATCTCAAGATTTTTACCCCCAAACACAGCTTTCTGAGTAATGCCTGGAAAAGTTCAGGATCTTTGGACACGTGTGAAAGACACTCATGCCTGCAACCTAAAGCAAGTGAAGCTGAGCCTTATAAGGTCAAAATGCATGATGGGTCGAGGGGCTGTTTGTGCGTCTGGGTCCTGTGTTCTCAGTAGCATGAGTGGCCTATGATGTTTATCAGCGCAGTAGCTGTGGAAATCATGAGATCATACTTCTCAATGCTTTATCAGCTAGTCTGAATCTGCAGCAGCTGCAACAACAACATGTGCAACTGAGACACGCACGCACGCACGCGCGGGGGCAAAGCAAAGATCTGCAAAGGTATAAGTGTTGAGGAGAAAACATACAACGTTCCTTCTCCTTGCTATCTATCTTCCCATCCAACTCTCTTTCCGTCACACAAACACTCACACATTGTTTCTCAAGCACAGGAAAATACAAATTCCCATTGTTGGAGCTCAGATTACCGAGGGCCCCTGCCCACAGGGATCCTGCCTACAATTATCCCACAATGCACACGCACACGCACACACACACGATTTACTTTATAATATATTTCAGTAAACCTAAAACACTGAATTTTGAAAAGGTTTGGGGTAGCAGTTGAGAGTTTAGAGAGATGGAGTGAGATGGAAATTGAGAGGAGTGGTGACAGAAGAGTTGGGAGAGGGCTCATGTATCATCTCACATACACACATGCACACGCGTGCGCCACACACAGCCACTCCACAGGCAAATGACAGAACATCCACATAGAGGCAGAGATTCACTAATTGTATCAGATATTAGCCTAGAGAAACACTTTACCGATCATAATTTCATTCCATGACTGCATTTGAGAACAAGTGTTCATTGGAAACACATGTTGGTTTTTTTCCCCAACTTCCCACAGGGTCTTTAGTGCTAAACTTTCTTAAGTGTTTACCCGTTTGCTGTTCAATTATTCATGCTTTGTAACAATAGCTATATGGGTAGGTAAAGTGTCGGTTATCCACTATTTTCTTATGAAATGCCTGTACGCCACAGTCACTGAACAGAGCAACCAAGGAATTTAAATATGAAGGGATTACAATACATAATATGGAATGCAATCGTACTAGAGATGTTTATGTTTAAAGTGGTGTTTCCTAAGTGTAGTGTTTTCAAACTTTTTCAATGAAAATAGGTTTGGTTTTATCAAGCTTCAGTTGGTAATTTTTACATTAGAGGATATGCTATTGTAGTTTTGATTAAACAGATTTTAAGAATTTGTTTTACTACCTTTTTTGGAGGCAGTTGAGGCTCAGGTGTTAGAGCAGATTTTCTTTTAATACCAAGGTTGGCTGCTTGATCTCCACCTCAGGTTGTCCATGCACCCAAGTGTCCTTGGGTACTGAACCATGAGTCAGTCTCAATGGAGGGCAAGCACCTTGCATGGCAGCCCTGGCTGTGTGTGTGTGCATGAATGAGTGAATCTGAACAAGAGTGTAAAACACTTTGAGACTGCTAAAGTGTTAAAAATAGACTATGTAAATTAAACATGTTCAAATGGAGAACACACTCACATGCGTGCTAAAACATCAAATAAATCTCATCATTCTTTTGAGCATGTGTTTCTGACTCACCCAGACTCAAACGATAAAGGAATGATTGGGAGAGTTATGCTGGTTGTAAAAAGGTCTGATAAAGCATACACCACCGGTATGCAGGCGTAGGGATTGCCAGGCTATCTTTTCTCAAACTAAACGCCAAGCGGTCACATATCATCTGCATTCACTTGAAACTAAAAATGGGTTTTATCCTCAATCTGCACTTTGATAGTATCCGTATTATTCAAGACACGAGTAGACATGCAAACTGAGAGAAGTTAATCACTCCATTACTGTTGTCCAAAGGGATTCGTTAACTTTACATATATTTGAATATGATCTTAACAGAGACACTTTCATACACTAAAATAGAGAATTTTGTAAGGTTGGTGTATATACGAACAGCACAGTATTTTTTTTTTTTTTTAAGTTACAAAGATGCAAATTTTTGCTCAGAGTAAATTAATTTGAGGTCATTTCAGTTTGTGGTAATCAGATGGAGCCTAAAATGAAAGTGCATCTGTATTATGTCAGATTTGAAATAGGTTTCTCTAAGAGTGGGTGGCCGACAATGTCTATTTGATGACCGTAAAAAGCCCTGGAAGAAATAATGCGGCAAACACAGCACACTCCTTACATGACATTAGCAATTATTTATTCTCCAGTGTTTGGGAGTTACACTGAGCAATTCATAACAGCAGAAAATCTGTGAATGTGAGACTATTTCAATAGAGCAGACAGTGACAGCTGGTTGGCGTCCTGTGACTTTAAATATGCATGACTTTCAAAGGCCTAGACTAAAGCCTGCGACTAGATTTATGGCCGGCCTACGAGAGGTGACTTTGTGAGACTACAGCTGGCCTCAATTAACAAAGAACCTAAGAGGGGCGCTATTTGTAGAATGAAGATATCCTGGGGCCGAGGGGTTAAAACACATACCGTACACTATCATGTTTGTCAGTCTCTGTGGCAAGTACACTTTTTCATACTCCTCAGACCGACTTCATCAATAAATATTTAAACAAGAAGAAGAAGAAGAAGAAAATATTTTGTTGTGAAATGTGGATTGTGTTAAATCAAAAATTAATTTGTTTTTAATATTCTTATTTCATTTTATAACAAAACCAATAAAACTATTTTATAGTCACATTTTCTGTGAGAGGTATTTCTGCATTGTTTTATTTTGCCCACTTGTATTCCTACATTGACACTGAAGGGCACAATTCATATTCTGAATAATTACACACACACACACACACACACACACACACACACACACACACACACACACACACACACACACACACACACACACACACACACACACACACACACACACACACACACACACACACACACACACACACACACACACACACACACACACACACACACACACACACACCCCTTGAGCTCCAGTATGTTATGAATGCAAATGCGACATAAGCAAGTATGGTATCCATGACATGCATATCTTATTTTCTCTAAAATTTTAATTGAGAAAGGTATGCTACCTTTAGTTATCAGGTCAACGCACGTCTTAAGGTCATATTACCATGTATGTTATAACTTACTTGTCTGAAGACACAATTGTGGACATGTATTTTTAAATAGACGTACTGTAGGCTGGCACAACTGTATATGTATATATATATGCGCAGTTATGCAAATCCATGTGCACTTTGTGGCCTTTTGAGTTACACGTTCGTACAATTTGCACATTTGAATATGTGTGACTATAGAAGAGGTGGGAATTCAGTGCTCTAATGTGTGTACGGTATGTGCATTTCCATGAGGAGTTCAATTACAACAACCTTGAAAAAGGGTTAGTTATTTCCATCTTAAATATCAAACATGTTAATTTAGTTGGTATTAAATTATTTTTAAGCTCTTTTCTTACCTTTTGGTGGTATGATAACTATTTTGGATATGAGAGTGAGCTTTGTAAAACACACTTTGCAATTACAAAATTGATTAAAAAACACAACGTATTCACACCCAAAAGACAAAACCTACCGACTTTCATGATCCCCTGACTGTTCAGATGCAAACTTTCAAATATTTGGTTTGACTTCTGGAGAAACGACTCCTCAATATTAAAAATAAATAAATAAACAAGACGCTAAGAGTTTCTACAAAATACACGAAGTGAAAAATATAACAGTTTTTTTTTTCTTAAAGCCTATTTTGAACTGCAGAGATGCAAACATTACCAATATGTTTTGTGTTACGAGGTCACAGCGCTGCAGATGAAAGGAGAGTAATTAAAACAATAAGTGGGACAGATAAAAACAAATATGTTTATCATAAAGAAAATAACATAAGTATTTTTCTGCTGTACTTGACTTGAGGCATAAACATTATTTGCCAGGCTTCATGCCGGGAAGTCATTTTGAGACCTGAGCACATCGCAGTTGGATGTAAATCACATGCATATACAATTGGGCACGAGGACATTTTAATCAAGGACAAACACGCAGCACAGGAGCAGGTGATGAGTGGGTGTCTGCAGGTAGGCAGTGTGAGCGCACACTGGAGCTATTTTGTTTTAATGAATGTCTTTGTAAAGTAATTCATTCACTTGCATGTAATTTCACACAAGATGGACACAAAACAGGAATGCAACAAATTATCGCTTCGTCTCTGTAATATTACAAAATCTAAACTTGTATTTATCTGTGCACTTGTTTCTCTACTTTGCACATATTATGTTTGCGTACCAATTCTTTTTAGACTCAAACGTTTGCGGGTAGACATAGGTGTCTCTTTTTAATACAGACGTGACCCGTGTGTGAAAATGTGATATGGACAAGGCCAAAGGAATGCAGAGTGCACAACATAACTTACATATGCTGAACAAGACACATACTGCAATGGTGGGAGTGAATAGCTGTGTTGCTGGTTTTTTTCTTCCCGCAATTCACTATTTTTGATGGTATTCTTTGTGGTCTTCTGAGACAGGGGAGACATATCAACTATATGGCTGGACATGAAGATCTCGGGAGCACCTCGTTTATCCAGAAATGGCTCCTAAGCTACTGCTTATCTTCAGTTTCCGCAGCACAAGTTGGCTTCGGCTACACCTCACTGGACACCACAGGACAGTCCACAGCAGGGGTTTGTATCCGATTCTACACTTTCAAGGTTGAGCAGCAAGCAATGAGGCTTTGGTTACAGTTTTTGTATGTGCACTTCACAGGGCTCGGCATGTGGGTGGACACCTGAACGTCACCCGATCAACCACTGCAATCACAGCGAGGTCACACAAGAGCCAATGTGTTCAAGTCTTTCAGTTGGACTGTGGGTTTCAATGCCACCACTTTCATCTTAACTAGGTCACTGGTGTGAAAACAAGTAATGATGGGCCATGTAGGGCAAATCATCTTCACCAAGTCTCAGTTCCTCCACTTTACGCCTGTTTCGGAACATCAGGAAAACTAGAAAATTGTCAGCTTGAGGGTCACCCCCCCCACCCTTTTTTTCTTTATTTCAACAGCCGTAGTTGTGTATTACGTCCAGATTTCCAGCATACAAACTTTTGCATTCCCTGTGACACATACCAAAGATCGCGGTTCACAAATCATAACAAAATTATTTAATCACAGAGTCTGTCGCGAATTGAATAATGCAGTGATACTGCAGTAACACCAGCGTAATAAAGCAAAGCATTCAGCCGGGAGAAAAACAGATAAGAAAACAGGGAGAACTAGGCAGTCACATAGACCGTCAGAGAAAAATAATTATAGTCATTTTACAATCATGAAGAGCAGTTATCAGCCCTGTAATGCACAAGTTTCATTTTGTATTACACACACAAAACTTTAGGGCCATCACACACATCCACATGCAGATGGAAAATCTCATTCATATGCATAGTCTTATGTAAGCTTGTGGGGGTACAAAACTTGTGCAAGTTGCTGTGTAATGTTATCTTGCAGATGGATTCTGTCTCCCTTATCCCAGGCCTGAGGGAAAAGCATGGCTTTGCTTTCATTCATGTTCTACTATCACAGCTCAGTATCACTATTAATACAGGCAGCAGCACAGGGCAGTGCATTAGAATATCAAAACATTGGCTAAGGAAGGACTTCTATTTTCAGAGCGATAGAATAATGTTTTTTTTTCTGAGAGGCTGACTACTGATAACATGGCTTGCTGGCTGTATATATGTCTGTACTGTATGATCCATCTTGTTATCCAGCCCCAACTATTCAATGTGTGTGTTTGCATATTTTCCACCTGTCTGTTACTTTTTGTGAACCTCTATCTCTTTTCATGATTAGATTTTGTACCAGTCTCACAAGGCTCTCTCAACATTGTCATCTTGCTCTAGGATGTCTTTCTGGATTTCTTTTGAAAACCTGTATAAGATGTATAGGAAGAGAAGGTGTATGTTCTCTGCTGTCCTTCCTGTTCTTTTATCCTGCTTCCTTCAGCCTACTTTCTTTCTTCTTTTGCTTGGGAGTAATGACACAGATTTAGCTATCCTTCTTTCTTAGGTCACCTCCCTAGAGGCACATTCCAGATCAACCTCCACCCACACGGCCACTTTGTGCAAGACTAGATCTGCTCTTTCATCTGTTCTCCACATACACTGATGGCTCTGTATCTTCTATAGTTCTTTCACTCAGTTTAGTACGTCACCTATCCACTTTATATTGCTTCGTATTGCTCCACTCATTTCTCTCAAAAACATTTTAATACATCATGCTCTGCCAAGTTGAGTAGATTAGTTCTTCATGCAGAAAAACTGGCACAATGCACACACGCACTGACACATGCACAGAATAATAAAGATGGCGTAAAATCAAATGATAAAGCACAGCTTACAGGCTTATTTCATTTGGGAGATTTTCACATATTTTGGCTATTTCATTCAGAGCTGAAGATAAAATTGGATCAGACATTTCACTGCTCATGCCTTTCTCCATCTGGAGGTTCACCACCCCTCTCCTTCTCTCTCATCCCTCCTCTCCCCTTACCACCTTCACTCCTTCTGAATGCACGACTTGGTTTTTCTCTTTCGCCTGGCCAATCTCTCCTCCCCCTCCTGTGCCATCACTCTCCTCCTCTCTCCTCTCTCAGTCCTCCCAACATCCTTTCCCTTTTTCTTCCTGGCATATTTCCACACTTCCTGCTCTCATCTTCAATCCCCATTTCCCGCCTTTTCTTTGCTCCTTCCCAACACTTCATCTCCCTGATTTGCTCCCTGGCATCCTTACACACACACACCACATCCTTCTCTTTGGCTTCCTCTCTCCTTCCTCTATTACCTCTTCATCTCTCTCTTCTTTTCACTACCTCACTCATTGCTATATCCTCTCCTACTTTCCTCCCTCCTTAGGTCACTATAAATAGAGCCTCCGGGGAATTTCATAATGGACTTCTTCTTCTGACCCTATTACAGAGACATTACTGACCACACTTCTCTCACCTCCTTTTTAGTCTCTCACCCCCTTGCATACTCACAAACAATTGCTTCGGCTGGCTCATCAGCCTATCAATAATATGTAAACCCCATTTATAAACAAAATCTGGTAAATGTGTGCTCCTCTTCTTTTCAACACAGCTTCCACATTTCACATTTGAATGTCCTTTGGGTCATATATATTGTTAAATTTAATTTGATGATGATTCCTACATGAATGATCAACATTTGGTATTTGTTAGTGTGCTGTCTGTCTTGTCTGGGGATTATCTGCATTGTGGGAGTAAAAACTAAATTTGTTCTTGAGCTAACATAAAAACACATCATTAGTGTTGCATTCTTCTTTGAAAGTGGTGCCTTCAGTTGGAAGCTAATGAGCTAACGCGCAGCTAATAGTACACTGTGATAAATGTGAGCTGTGCTGGTTTGCTAAAGCTGACTCCCAAGAGCCCACATAGGAAATGTTGGTGTGTCGAGGTTTGAGTAAGATTAGGATAGCATTATCTAAAATGTCAGGTTACTCTTTTAACTGGATCTCTGTTGTTCTGTCCCTATTTCTGACTGATCCTTTGCTCCCACAGTCCTAATTAACTTTTATCTCGGGTCTACTACTCTCACAAGTACTACTTTCTGAAATGAACTGTGGTAGAGCTTGTGGGAACTGGAGCAGCGGTTACCAAGCCAGGGCACAACGATCTCAACAGTGAGCCTCTGTGTGAGTGTGAGAGAGAAAAGAATAGATGGCAGAAATGAGTAAAGCTCTATTTTGTTTTTAGCTTTGCTGTTAGTTAAATCCAGTTTAAGAATTAGATGATGTGGAGGTCTTTCATCGGATTTGGTAGCAGTGAAGGGCGGAAAAATAAACACGCCTGGTCTTACTGGACTGAATCACTCATACATTCAAGTTCTTTGAAACCCAAAGCTTCCACAGTCGATGTCTCAGTTCAACCTCAGAGACTTCTCAAAGGTATTGAGTTATTTGGGTTGACTTGAGAGGTCAATGATATTTATGACGGTGACAAATTAAATTATATAAGTATGTATAATTTTTGCTGATCAAATCAGAAAGATATGTTCATCTTTGTACAGTTATTGTTTTATTTTCTTGATCTTTCACCACAGATGCTGGTTTCAGCAGCAGAATGAGACAGCAGGTCATAACTTGCCAGCTACTCAAACGTGTGCTAGATGATTGGCCATGTGAGTGAAAGAAAATAACTTTTAAAGGTCCTCAGTTTGTCAGGGAATGCGCTTACGAGTCATTCAGTCTTAATGATTTATGCAGGTGATAAAGCACATTATGTGGGTTTTACAACAAAACTGTCAAGTTTCAAGTATTAAAAAAGGGAAATGTTTTATTTGTTGGAATCTGTCCTGAAACAATGGTGGTAGCTTTTTAATCTTTTTTTTTTTTTGCTACCAAGTAACTGCAGTGTTGCACAATATGCATTCAAGCATTTTGCAGCATTCAATGCCTATGGTACAGTTTGAGGTGTGCAGCAGTTGGGTTTCAAAATCAACCAAAGGAGTAATAAGATGCATGTGAAAATAATATTTTGGAATATCACACTAGGATTTCATGTTGATGATATAGAATATATAGACTAAACATTTAATCTTTAATTTATTGCATGCATTAAGCACTTTGAATATTGCTGTGAAAATTCCAAAATTCAACCAGACATTTATAGTTGGTTTAAGGTAAATTGCGCGTGAGTTGATAGCTCATCGACTAAATTTGATTCTTCATGCATAAAAGTTGCCAACTCTGCTTTCCATGAATTTTAAGCATTCATGGAACATTCATATGATTTTATTTGGTGTGATCTGCTGGTGAATCAGCTTCAATCACTATGCAGGGAAGATCAATTTTATTCTCAATTTCATCCTTACAGCAAAGGTTGTTATACTGATAGGAGTCTGTCACACCCACAGCAAAATGCACCCTGGTGACATGTGTCTTTTTATCTTTTGCATTTGAGATTGCATAAAAAAAAAAGGGGGGGGGAAACAATCAATATTGTATATGACATTCTGCTGGTGCTGTAACTAATTCATTATTCAACATACAAGCAATGAGAACTATATGTTTAGTATTCATGGAAAGCACTTTTGCATGATAATTAAAAATTCATTTCCAAAACATAGCTAAATCTTTGATGGTTTCAAGAGTGGCCCCGACATATACACTTCAGACAAGCTCATAACACAAACTATCTCACTTAGCAGGAAGGATCATTTATCCTGAGTGAAAGTGTCCTAATTGTTCACTCACACTTAAAGTAAAAGAAGCACCAACTCCATGCACCCACCGGCCGAGTCCACGGACTCGTGCTGCTGTGAATACACATGCAGGCCACAACAATGGCTGAGCCGCTCTGTTGTGCCATTGTTTTGTTGACTGGCGCTTGATTACAAACCATTCTGACATGTGGCCCAGATGTAACCCATGCTGGTGAGCGCACAAATAGTGGTGATGCTTGAAGGCATGGGTGTATACAGTTCAAAGCTGCGAGAGACTTCACAGGCTCAAATGGCAGCAGGCAGTAAAACTACAAAATGTTTTTAAAGGGGTGAAACGGGAATAAAAAAGTAACTCCTGCCAGTGAAGTCTTTCCACCTTGAAAAGATACCTTCACTTGAAAGACTTATTTTCTTTTCGAAGCTCCAGAACTGGGCCAAAAGTCAGAGGACCAACCTAAATAAAGAAAAAGTTGAAGCCCCATGTCTTAATATATTTACCATTTTACTTGCAGTGCATTCTGGACCAGCAAAGACTGTTACACTCTGAGGTTTTACTTTTAAGTTCAGAACAGGGGAAAAATAATAATTTCTAAAAACGCTTTTATCGGTACAGAAACAAACTGTTTTGTACTGAAAGTAAAGTCTGGCTGTGTTGGTAAAAAAAGGCTGCCAAACAAAGCTCTAGAACATGTCTGAGTGTTAGGAAAAGCACTTTGAGAAAACCTGGCAACAGTTCAATCTCGGCTGATTCAATTAAAGATTTGTTTCCATTTCAGGATATTTTTGACACCAAGTTTATTTTCTATTTAACAAAATCACTGTGCAGGTAATTATGGATTTACAAATCTGCTCGAACAGACGACAGCATTAGGGCGAAAAGTATGAAGTTTAGATTAGGTTACGGCAAGGACTTAACAAGTTTAGTGACTAGATTCTTAATAGTCCTGTCATGGTGTTGAGTTAATATTAGGTGGTACATGGAGGTTGAGAGTTCATACGGCGAAACAGTAAATGCTTTAAGGATATCCTTGATGTCTCGGAATTAATGTTCTGCATCTTGTTTTAACACATGGATTTCTGTCAATAAAACATCCAGGCTCTGAATAAATTGTGCATTACAAAACAATGAAAATTATGTTTTGATGCTTCCTCTACCATCTCATACATATCCTGAATTCCATATGTACAAGATATACCAGACCAGCGTGTAAACACTGAGATCAAGTTCAAATGTGGAACCTCTGCATGGAACCTCTGTGTGTCCTACCTGGCTTCATATTAGTAACTATATGAAGGCCCTCGAAAAAATACCAGATGCAAGGAAATGGCCAACGAAAAGCAAAGCAAAGGTTAGGAGTTCAAATCCTTAAGTGAACAAGTGCCTGAGTGAATCGATTCAGGGGAAAAAAAAAAGATGGATATGTTGATAGACTGAAAGCCAAAGTTGCCCAGAGGCTACCTGTGCTGCATGACTGGGTCTTTTCAGGGAGGCCCCACACAAAGAGATGCAGTGAACAGGGGGAAATAACAAGAGGTTAGTTAGTTAACTGGGGCCAGAAGGTTAAAGGTGATGAAGCTTTTAACTGTGTGTATGTTTGTGAGTACTTGTGTGTGCGTGTGGAGGTGTGTTATGTTGAGTCTGCACATGTACGTCCTGTGTGTATGCGTGTATTTGAGTGAGCGAGTGAGCCATAAAGAAGATGTGTTGTATGATGAAAGAGTCTCTGTGCAGGTGGACGCTGAGGTCAGAAGTTGAAATGGTGTGTGGGGGGTGGGGGGTGGGGGCTCACAGAGAGGATTCACTGCATGACTGAATCTGTTTGCAGTAGGTTGCCCTGTCAGGGAACTGATGAATGGGCTTTAAGTGTTTCAGCCTTGTAAGCTCAAAGGTAATGGACTACAGCTGAGTGAGCCAATACTATTGTTTTAAGAGAGCTGGCATGTGGAAGTTATTTGCTGTTGGATGGTATGCTTTGGGACAAATATTGATCAATCAATAAAGCATGCGCTGAAACATTATTGACATTTATTAGGAGATACATTATCAGCACTGATAACGGCATAAAACGATACAATAACGGTAAAATGTGCATGTTCTAAAACAGTTCATTATTTTACTTTATTTATTTGCGTCCTTGAATATTTTTCCACTCCAGTAATGGACACAAAAGGAAGGGGTGTCTTCTTTGAAGTGAGGGCAAGCCAATCATAAACACTTGAGAGTCCTGTTAAATTAACCCGACAAAGCACATCGAAGAAACATCCATCCATTTTCTGCTCCACTTTATGCATCACTTTATGAGTGATATAATGTTTGTTAAAGGAGGTCGTTTGTGGAATCGGAAGAGCATTTTATCATAGTGAAAAGTAAAACAGACCAACATACAGTAAAAGGAATCAAACCTTAACCAAAGTGCTTTTCTGCAGTGAGATCAATCCTTAGGGTACAAGAGGACAAAGACGGACCCTTGTTATAGCAGGCGTCCCACGAGGTCATAGTGTGTTGGTCAGTGCAGTTTGTAGCGAACAGAGCACAAACGTATGGCGACATATGATCCAGCCCACAGTCTGAGGTCATTTCTGTCTGATTAGAAAAAAATTATTCTAACCCCACTACCTCCTGAATTTGTTTTCTTCCACACAAACACACAAAACAAGGTAAAATCAAGAACATGTTTTCTATTTCCTCTGAAAAACTGAGGAGCAACATCATGTTATATGTCATCAGTTTCTCAGTATGTGTGATTGTTGAGTGGGGACAAAATACAAACTAACACGAGCAAAAGAACCAAAAACTGGAGAGGAGGAAGAAATGAAAGGTGACAATGGATGCAAATGAAACAGAACCAAAAACGTATACATCAGGAACAAGATTATTTCATCACAAGTTCTTGGAGATGCTGTTTTCTTTTCTTTTCTTTTCTTTTTATGTGCAAATTATAATATAGTAACTACTACCTCAGTACAGTAACTAAAAGTATATGCAGTACTATTCAAATAAGTAATTTGCAACTGCCATGAACTATTCGTCTTCACACACACACACACACACACACACACACACACACACACACACACACACACACACACACACACACACACACACACACACACACACACACACACACACACACACACACACACACACACACACACACACACACGCACACACACACACACAGAACCAGCATGTGATTTGGACTGGTGTGATTAATGGCATTCTGTGCACGAGTGAGCAGATGAACCAGAAAACAGCATAAACATTATCATAACCTGAAAGACCTAATTACTGCAGTGCACATCTGACAGACGTGTGTGTGCGTGTATTTTTGTGTGTGCCACTGAGCGAGCGAGCATGGGGCAATGAGGAAGGAAGATTTATGACCCGAGTATGGAATGTTGTTCTGCATCCCCACCATCCCCTTTGTGTCTTTGTGCCATTTGGGTGCAAATTAAGAATATGATAATGGCCATATTATATATTATAATGAGCATGTGGCTCTGTGTGCACACATGGGCATGCTTCATGTTTGTCAGACTTTTCTGACCATCTGAATGACAAGGCTTTTCGAAAGCACTGGTTGGGACACTGACAAAAACAGCAGCTCCATCTCTTGTATGGTAATGTGACATACTTTAACAAAATAGACTCAATTACACATCATTCAAACTAACATTAAAATGTAAAAATAGAAACAGTGCTTACTGAGTATCCATTTCTCTCCCTGTATCCTAGAAGTTTCAGTCCCTCAGAGGATACCTGCAGCTTTATTTACAATTTGACAGAAAATCAGTGATGGCATTTGACTTGCAACGAATTAGAGGATTTTGTGGGTTTGATGCCTAAATCTCACAACAGAAACTCCTTTGCGTGTGGACCACGGTCTATGATAAGAGAAATGTGAGCTTTATACTCCCGCCATTAATGCTGGCTATCAGACCGTTCAAAATATTAATTCATGCACATGTTTCTATCGACATGCCCAGACATAAGCGGGAAAATAACATATTCATATAGATACATAATTTATGATGGGGGAGTAACTCTTCATAGCTGCAGATACAGTAAATAGAGACAAGAATAATGTAAAATACCGGCAGAGGTGGGAAGACTGTGGGAAATGTATACAGTTACCTACTTTGCTTAATATGTATTTGATTTAAAGTATAAAAACACAACAAAAAAACAACAAAAAAACTAATGTTCCTTAAAAAATACACAAGTAATGATAATACATTTCGGAAAAGTACTGTATGTCTTTAAAAAGTATGAAAATAGATGCACGTTGTGAATGGTAAATTTGCAATGATGAAATTACATCCTGAAAATGACTCATAACAGTGTAAAACAAGTACCAAAAGTAATCAAGGTGGTTTGTATGTTTTGTCCTTTTGATAAACGATAAAAAGCATCAATTGCCCATGTTATCATCAGTCGTTGAATTAATGCACAGGGCAAGAAATCAGAACAGCAATTGAAGGGTGAACCAAATAAAGTTTCATAGCAATAAAGGAAAGATTGTGACATGGAAATCATTCAGATATCAGATAGGTCTTTACTTGAAAACACTTTCTGGGGTTTTCATGCAGTTCAGTGTGATTGTGAATGTATGTTTTTGGTTTGTTTCATTTAACCAAAATATTATGTTATTTTAAAATACATGTACTATAGATGTACTGTAGTATATGTAAACCACATATTCCAATCAGTTATCATCCACAACCGTATGACCACCGCTATCAGTGGTAACAGCTAGAAAACTGGGTCAAACCATCCCAAAACATGTCTTCCTGGTCTGCTGTGGTCAGTATCAAAGGTGGCTCAAGTAAAAGCACTGAAATGGTGTGAAGGTCAGACACAGCTTAAGCTGATCGATGCAACCACCTCACAATGTCCAGTAATCAAAGTATCTACTGTTAAAATGTTGCCCCACTTCAGGGCTGTAGTGAAGTCTATAACACAATATGGGCTGCAAAAGACAGATCGACACAAATAATATTAGACAGCTAATCATAACAGTATTGCTGATTACTGTACTATCACAAACTTCTGAACTTCTAAAGTGCTCAATCTGTAGTTGCTTTCTTAAAAAAAAAAAAAAAAAAACATCATGGAAATAAATAAGACATGGATATTTTGACATTTAGGCTGCTTGTCTCCTCTCTTACTGGAAAAATAAGACAAATGACTCAAGAGGTCCTGCAACCAGAATCCTGAGTGAACCAGATAACTTTTCCAGTACAAAACGGATTTTGAGTCCTTTTTTATTTTCTTTTATTTTTTTAACTGCAGCCACTTTGTAGGCAGGGTAATGGATGACACACCATCAGATACTGTACTGGATCAGTGTCATGCACTTGTCAAGACACTAGGTTGTGGCAGTCTGCTCCACTCTTCCACTCTTCCATTTGTGCTTTGTGTCATTCTCACACCATTTTTCTAACTAATTCCGCCCTCAGGCCTCTGGACACCAGAGCAGAACAGAGGGGTGGAGAGAGGGAGGCACAGATGAGAGAGAAATAGACAGTGAGGCTGATCACAGAGCAGTGGAAAGAGGGATTGCTGTATGAGGAAGAGGGAAAGAGACAGAGATTGAGAGTTTGGAACTGCCAGAGAGGTAAATGAAGTATCCAACACAAAAAGTGTATAAAAAGAGCAGAATTGGCTCATGTCAAACAGATATTACATTAACATAATAAAATAAAGTTATTCCACACATACTCTAGAATTAGCATTGATTAATTAAAAGTATCCCTAAACAACAACAAGTTAATTCATTTCTTTTCATACATTTCTAAAAGGTAAGTTGTGTCAGTGATAATTTCCTGAGAAAACGCTCCGCTCATGCACAACAAGACAAACAGATCGGGTGGACAAAAATATGTCAGCATTTCTCATTAAAGGGTGACACATGTTGCCAAAGCAAACGCAAAAAGCTGTGCACAAACTCAAGAGTATCTATGCAAATCAGTTGTGATAATGTCGCTGCTGCAGCCTGAACTTTTCAACACAACAATGACTTGCAGAGAGAAAAAGCAAGCAAAAGGTATTTACTTTGACAAAACAAGAAAAAAAAATATCCCTGCAGTTTAAAAGCCCAGTCAGTCCTGCAGGACGTGAAATGTCTATTCGTATGAAGTGGAAATTCAAGAAGTAAATTGGACTGCAAAAAAAAATGACTTGTGCATGAACAAAGGGAACAAAATAAATACTCTGAATGCTTCTGTTTGGGATTATTATTGTTGTATAATAAACACAACATGATTGTCAGTTTCTGCTTTGGAAAAGACTGGCATGCTTGTGATGTGCCAATAAAGCAGCCATCAATGTGTGCTGAAGTCAATTGAGCTGATGAAACAGAGGATTTGAGTCACAACAGACAAAGAAATAATGATACCAAAGAGGAGACAATCTGAATAAAACATACTACCAAGTGAAAAAAAAAAAAAATTATTCAAGAATGTATCATAATTGTAGTGCCAATCTTTGAGTCACCTTAGTTCTGTGTTAATATATGACTGCAAAAAGAATTCTATAATAACCTTGCTTTTGCTGTCTTAAGGCCCCTGCATACTCCATTTTGAAGCCATACGAACAAGAAGAAAATTTAGCTGTGATGTCAACCAGTTGCCAAAAAAAATGTTTTGTCGATAAGACAGTTAATACTCCGAGGAAAAGCTGTCGAACTCACGGGCCACGCCCCCTTACAGCAGCCACACATCTGTGAAACAGTGTTTTAACTTTTCAACTGCACAGCTTATTTCTTGCCTCCAATGCTTTCAGAAATACATTTCTCTGAAATGTTTCATTAACAAAGAGAAAGTTTTTTCCGAGCAGCGACGTTGGTCCAGTTTTAACTGCAGGAGATTTGAAGTTTCGGCAGTGCGGCACCGACACAGTTCAGCTAGGATGGTTGGCACAGCCAGACCAAATTTCGTCGGCCAGAAGTAGCTGGCCGAAGGAAATAAGGTAATTTTGTTCGGCAGGACCCCGCACTGCCGAAATTTCTTCTTGTTCTTATGGAGTATGAATCAGCCTTTAGGGTCCACATACTTGCTATACAATCCATAACAAAGGCATGCTCTTTTACTGCAACTCATTGAGAGCACATGCTCGTCTGGCTAGTGCATCTGTAAAATATACCACAATAAATCAAACTCTCGTATCTCTTCTTCTTTGATTACAGACAGTAATGATAAGTTCAGAGAACAAAGCATAGCAGAGGCTTGAAAACAAGTTCTGGCATGAGGCTGCTCAACTGTACGAGTACAGTTAAAATAGCAATCTATAATCATTTTAGGGCAACGAACCTTAAAGAAGTAAAGGAAACTGTAATGCTGCCTTACTGAACTTAAGCACACAGACATCAAAGGAGCATTTACTAACACCCCCCCTCCCCCCCGCACCTTGTTAAGGTTTTTAGTATGCAAAGAACCCAGGGCATTCCAAACGCGTTTGATGTAGGGGATGCGATGGAAAAAGAGATTCTGTTTAACAAACAGCATGAAATAAGCAAGCGTTTACCTGACAAAAAAGAACATTTAGTGAGAGGCAATTGTGGAGAGGTGTGCAGAAACACGGGACTTGAGCCCAAATATTTTATTTTTCCTTTTTTGATTTACTTAAACCTAAAACCTAATCAAAACTACTGTATGAACATGCTTTCACTGTAATTCATGAAAATACTTTGTTGCATAATTATACATCATCAAATACATGCATTGATTATGGCTTTCTGTAAATAAAGTCAACATTGCGACCTTATTTTAGGGGAAAATGCTTTACACAGGAAAACAGTATTAAATAACAGCCCCCCCAACACATTTTTAAATGAAGTTATATGGAATGAAATACAATGTGAGAAAAGAAAAGAAAAGAAAGGAAAATATGAAAGTGTCTTGGATGGCAACCTTGTCCAGCAAATTATCACTATCATTAGTTTCTTAGAAAGCTGCTGGCTTCAAAATGATGATTTCCATACTGTGCTTTTTATTTTATAGACTTAAGGCAGGTTTGGTATCAATAGATTTATACAAAGGCACTCTGAGTTGTCATAGTAGACTCACTCACATAGAAAACTCAACAACTTTTGCAATCACATATTCAGTGCAGTCACTTAAACAAAAACTTTGAGAAGCTGTAACATTTTCAGAAACAGAGCAGTCGTCCCAGGCAGAATATTTCAATCAAAACATAACAGATGTTGATCTGGACTTGTCAACCTGGAAAGTCCTGAAATGTATAGTGGCTTTTAATGCCAGAACATTGGATTCTTAAGTCAACATGACACTCAGTAAAGCCTTGTTTCCATTACGTAGTATGGTAAAGCATACCCAGACCCACATCCCTTGCGTGGTTCCACCGCAGAGAGTTTGGTTAAAGTGTCGGCGGAGTTGTAAACAGCCACATAACAACACATGTATGTGACATCATTATGCAAAAGTAAATTGCGGGAACAGCACTGAACACATTTGTTGTGGCACTGCTCAAGTGTCCGGGCAGAGCCGTGAGACTCCATTTCCTGTGACACAGCTTAGAGAACAGTCTCAATCAGCAGCGTCCAGCTCCCACCTTCTATTATGAAAAGGAGCGTCTGCAGCTTGTTATAAAACCAGGTTGCTGTGTAGCGCTCCAAGATTTCAAACAAAACATGTTAACAACCAATAAGTGTGTACAAAGAGGTGTACACAACCCACAACAACAGGAGGCTTTATAAGGCTGATGAGCTCTCTAAAATATTGCAATCTTGTCGAGAGACCGTCACTGCCAATCAGCAGAATTGTAAAAGCAGAGTTGTAGACCCTCCTTCTGGAACCTGTACCGATGTGCTGGGTACCTCCACATAGGGGTTCCAAAAAATGGTAACAACTTTTGTCAGTGGACACACATGACAACCTGTACCGTATCGTGCGGTACCGGCACTTACAGTGTAAATGATGCTTAAAAGACCCAGCCACGACATGGTTGACAATTTCCTCAACAGACCAAGTGCCCAAAGGCAACTGAGTGACTGGGTGGCATTCAACATGTTACCACGCACCCTGAATATTAAAACAAGCGAGATCTTTTTCTCACTGGAAGAGCAAGGCTCTTCGCGCAGTGACTGTTCCTCCAATAACCACAACAAGTTCATAAATGCAAATTTATGGCTGCAGACAAGTTCTAACTGTATAAGTGGCTTGTACATACATTATGCTAATATATTACTACAAAATAAGGTATGGTAGTGTTTTGACACCAGCACTTTTAAACAAATGAACAATATTATTTTAAGGGGTGTTTCTTTCACAGGGAATGTGAGATCCAAGGGATGATTTTAAAACGTATCCAGAACATGAGGGCTGCCTGATACATAAATGTGCAGTGTCATTATTATCTATTAGAATCATAAGATTTATAAGAGCCAATAACTATGAAAATGCCGTCGCTGCATTAGTATCAAAAATTAAATTAAATTTAAAATGAACTGCTACAATAATGAACAGTGCAACGCTATGCTGACACTGAATGAAAGTGAAAAAAGGCAAAGGTTTACCCTAAATGTTAATCAGATTCAGACATACATACAAAATTCATTCAAATTGGAGATGAGAGGTGTATTCGGGCAGTGAGCCAAGTAGTTAAGAAGGAAGGAAACAGGCTTTGAGGAATGCAGATGATATGAAGCAAGCAGGTGTGCTGCAAGTAGTGTGACTTACTGAAAGGACAGAGAAGAGGAAGAAAGAGTAGAAGGTGGAGGGAATCAGCATCATTAGAGGGGTCATAACTTTGGTGCAGGGCCAATTTTGTGACCTGTGTGGACCTGAGTGTGGGTTACACCTGGTGAGCTCAAGGTGACGAGGTTTTCCCAGTAGTTGCTAAGCTGACTGGGTTGTTTGGCTGACATGTTAGACAGGCTAGCTCTCACACTGGCTGGTCCACTCACAGGCTTAGATTACAAACCACATAAATATCCCAGTGAAGTGTGCTACAATACCGTCAACAATTGCTTAGCTAAATGCCAGTATTGTCTGCCATACAACCACGAAAGAGAGGGAGAGAGAGAGAGAGAGAGAGAGAGAGAGAGAGAGAGAGAGAGAGAGAGAGAGAGAGAGAGAGAGAGAGAGAGAGAGAGAGAGAGAGAGAGAGAGAGCGAGCGAGCGACAGCGAGAGCGAGAAATGAAAAATGCAGTTTTCACACACTAACTCAAAGAGAGAGCTGACACAAGCGAGGTAGCTGTAATTACATGTGCTAATTAAGCTTCTGCTTGGGTCACTTGCTCTTCATGTCAGGGGTCCCATCACACCGTTTGTCTCTCCTTCCAACCCCTTTTCTCCATAAATGATTCTGTATTTTTTTTTTTTACCTCCCACCTCTTTTTCAGAGCCGTGGTTCTTTGTGTTTGAAGCAGAAGTACAGAAACCCTCACCTTCCTATTCCTGTCACTCGTCTCCTGTAATTACACATCGCCCCCCACTGTGCTCTTCATCCTAATGATGCCCTTTCCTGTGATCTATCTTAACATCCTCATCGCCCACTCAATTTTATTTTTTATCCTCACTTTCCCTTTTGTGCCCTTCTTTCGTTCTCCTCTTTTTTTTTGTGTCTTGTCCTCGTGCACCTCTGTCTCCCTCCATAATGATGTCAAAAGTTAGTGTGCGAACTTTCGCCTTATTCTTGCATCCACTTTTCTGTGCAGCGGGGTACATCTTCACACTCAGCTTAGTTTTCTCACCTGGCTTCATGTCTCTGTTCTTCTCAGTCCTCTTTTCTATGTAACAATCCCCCTGGAGGTTAGATTTCGATAATGGCACCTTGTGTTCTCCTTGTCGTCATGACTCCACCAACTTTCTTCCGAATTTCTCTGTCTACCTTCATTCCTCTCATTTCATTTTTTTTGCTTTTCCCCTCATTTATCCTCTAATGCCTCAGCAGTTTCAGCTTAAGTAGTTCTCAGAGTTGCATTTGTCCCCTTTTCATGGTCCCCAGCTCCAACATCATCTCCACCTCAAAGTCCACAACTTAAAGATTACTAAGGTAACAGTTTGCCAAAATACCTACAGCATTATCCTGAAAACAACACATGAATGAGAAGAAACACAGACACACACAACACATCTCATTTCTCAGATTCCCATGCATGTGCAAAGATAGACACCAGCACAAACACGTCCAGCTTCCTCAACCCAGTACTGGTTTGTGAGCCATCTGTTCATTTATTTCAGAGAACAAACACACCTGACAGTACTGAGGAGCTGCTAAGTCCATTTCACTGTTCACTGAACAGCACAATTGAGTCGACTAGATGGAGGGATAAGCTGGAACAAAAACTTAACGCACCCTGAGGGGAATTGGAGATCGAGAACCACTGTTCCTGTCCAAAGCCATTTCTCTGAGAATCAGAAAACTGTATCTCACAGTCGCTGTCACCTAACAAGATTCAATACTGCGCTACTATATCACCCAAAGTTAATAGGAATTTGGCTCTGGTGAAGTCAAAGCCAAAGATATGAGAAACACATCTGTATGTGTGTCTGATATATAAAAACTGATAAAAGCCCCAAAAGTTGAGGGGTTCTATTGACTTCAAAGTACAAAGTAGCGTTGTTTTGTGTGTGCATGCATGCACGTGTTTGTAAAAAAACAACAACATTTAAATAAAAAAATCTATGCCACAAAGAATTAACAACCTAGTTCTATGAAGGTGGACCTAAAACAGAAATGTGGATTATATATATATATATATATATATATATATATATATATATATATATAACACATTTAAACACTATACTTCTCTCCAGCAACTGTAATTTCTATATTTAGTCCTACGGATTTATACAGGTTTCTCTGCCTGCTTAGCATACTGTAAGATGTATCACTGTATTTGCAAAGTTGCATGAAAGCTGTATATGGTGCAAAGGGGAAAGTGTGCAAGGTGACTGAATAGCTATATTTATATCAGAGCTGACACATCAGATTATTATTGAGATTATTCTTACCTGAAGAGGATTTCAACAGAACACCAAGGCAAACAGGAACCAGCCAGCATAAGAGACAGAAAAAAACAAAAACAAAACAAAGAGACAAGAGCATTCCGTTAGATGATTAAAAACCCCAAGCAAATTTTCAACAACTTTTACAGTTGTTGGAGCATTTTCTGTCTCCAGTTTCAGAATATTCTTTATTACCATAATAGTTTAATAATTTAATGTGGAACTCTAAGTGAACTGCGTGACATGGTAATTCAAGGCCGGTTCATTTTATGTCGCTACATCTCTTAGGACATTACCATGGCTACCAAGGATTTACCAACAGTGCAGCACAGTCCTGATATAAATGGGCGAAAAATGGAAATTTAAGATGGGCACATTTATGAGCATCAACTGGGAAACAGAGGGCTAAATGTGCTCACTGGTTTATGTTCACTGTGATGGGGACAGATCTACTGCGGCAATGTCTTGTTTGAACCAATCAGGGGAGATGAGACGCAGGGCGCAAGAATAGACCATAATTGCCCTGTCTGGTTTGTGTCAAAACTGAGATGCGTGTGTGTTGTGTGTGCGTGTGTGTGTGTGTGTGTGTGTGTGTGTGTGTGTGTGTGTGTGTGTGTGTGTGTGTGTGTGTGTGTGTGTGTGTGTGTGTGTGTGTGTGTATCTCTTTTCCTTTGCTTGTGTGCAAAAGGAAAAGAGGGCAAAGGTGGATGCAAAAAAACCAAAAAAAACATGCAACCTAGAAAGAAATGTGACGGATGTGAGAGACAAAGAAACACACACGAAGAAAATATTTTTCCCCCCTGTCTGAAGGGAGACAAATGGGCCATATATCCAAACCAGACATTCACAGTGGACTGAGAAATTCACTCTTCTCTCTCAGTCCCTCTTTAGAATATTTATTTGCTTTTTTCATCTCCTCAAAATATTTCACGCTTAATGTCATTGCACCCTGTCCCACTCTACATGGCTCTCTTGGCACTCCCTTTCAATCCCTGCTTTTGTCCCAGTGCGTGCGTGCGTGCGTGCGTGCGTGCGTTCTCTCTCTCTCTCTCTCTCTCTCTCTCTCTCTCTGGAACTTATTCAAATAGTAATCCACAATTTCAAAAGTTGTGAGCGGCATAGTACTATTTACATGCCCCCCTTGGATACCTATGCTTATCGATTCAGGCCAACTTGCATCCGTTTAGGAAATCCTCTAAGTGATGCCTCCTCATCACACACACGTGTGTGCGTGCTGGGGACATCTTATCATCACCATCTCTTCCAGGCCACTGTAATCCAAACATTTTTACAGCCCCATCCTTGTTTGAGCTGATCAATGTAGGGATAGATACTGATCTGTGCATTGAACTGACTGAATGGTCCCTCAGTTCTTGATCACTACAGACACCATGTTGTAAACTGTACTACTGTGTTTGCATCAGCCCCGCCTGCTTGTTTTACCGTTCTCTCAATTCATGTGAGCACCGATGCTTATGGCATACTACGTTTTGATTCAATCAGTTATCAAGCAAGCAAGCAACCAGTCCATCAAACATATCTATGGGACACTTCTCATGCGTGCTGGGGTGATCCAAAATGCTTCACAAAACACAATGAGAACAAGACAAAAATATGGATGGACAGGGATTCAATGATTACAAAACCAGACTTAAAAAAACATTTTTAGATTTGTATAACATGAGGAAAGAGATATGTGGATTAATAACACTATTAAGAACATAACACCAGATTATAAAACATGGAAATCACAAAACCAAGGTCGAACTGATGTTAAATCACCAGACAAAATGATTCCAGCTGAATACTGTCGTGATCACCCACCTCCACAACATACCTCACACTCTGAATGCTTTTCTACATCTGCCTTCATACAAGGCTGCTTTCTGTAAATAGGAGGAAAAGGATTTGCTGTGCAATGTGATTCAAGAGTTCAAAGCTATGTTTTTTTTTTTTTCTTTTGAAATTACTTGGTAATCTTTGGAGATACCTTTCTCTGATCAGAATAACAATCCTAAAGTGTCAGAGGAAATATATTTGTATGGAAGTGTGCAGCCCATTAAAATTTTAAGAAGAAAAAACACATTTGCCAGAAGGGCAATCGGTATGTTAGAAAAGATAATCCAAAGAACTCAAAATGCCTCAACTCATTTTGACTTTTCACCTAAACCACTGATCAGAACATATTCAAAGCACTCCACATCACTCTGATGCACTGCCACAAGGGCAGAGGTGCAAACTGTGCATATACGGATGAGTTGACTTTGTGTGAAGAACAAGTGGCGACTTTTAAGTAAATAACTAAACTGAGTTTGGTTTCTGACTTCCAAGAGAGCCAAGTTTTAACTTTGATTCAAAGACCAGAAAACAAATCACAGAAAGCATCTTTTTCTTCAGAGAAATGCTGTTTTCATTTTCAGTGTTCAAAGCTCCAGCTTCAAAAGCCCAAGATGAAAAAAGTTAAACGCTTTCAAAGTTTCACATCAAGTAACAAAAAAAGCTTCTATTGTGTACGGCAGCATTTGCATTCTTGGCACAACTGCAGAACGTTAAGTACAATCACAAAACACAGCGCAGAAAATAAAGCCTAATTGCATTTGGCATCATGTTGATAATCAGCACCTGATTACTTCCTGGTTTGGGAAACCTTTTCAGCTGCTGTTGACCTATCAGGACGGATTTTACTTTTAACGACTTCCTGAGGGAGTTAATGAGCAATGCAGCAAAAGGCCGCTACACAAGAAACCTGAAAGACCTTTTTTTTTTTTTTTCTTGATGGTGATTAAGCTCAATCACCATGTGCCCTGGTTTGCCCCATGTGTGTTCCCCAATGCGCGCGTGTTTGGGAATGAGAGGAAGTATGGGCCTTCCATAGGCAGAGCAGGATGAATGGATTCCTTTGAGAGAGTGAGAGACACACACACACACACACACACACACACACACACACACACACACACACACACACACACACACACACACACACACACACACACACACACACACACACACACACACACACACACACACACACACACACACACACACACACAGGTAACTGGTTTGTGAGGAATCCTGCATGTTGCTGCCACTGTGTGAAAGCATGTGTTTCTGTGTGTGGTCAGGAGTGGGTCAGGGGCTTCTGTCAACATCTCCTGTTAGCTGAGGTGTACTAAACTGTTCTCTCCTTTGTTTCACTGTGTAATTTCTCGAGATTAATACTACTTTTTAAACATTTTAATTATTATTAAAAATGCATGTGGCTCTTATGTGGGGTTTCAGGTCCACAAACCCAGTGAGTACTCCCTCCCTATGAGACCATGTCTAGAGTGTGTCGAGTTTAATATTTTTACAGCACCGCTGAGACGAACCAGACTGAAGATAATTCCCTGGAGTCAAAGTGTTTTTATAGCAGAATAATAAATAAATATGCAAAACATTTCTGGAGTCATGTGCTTTTATTGCTAAAACCTTTGGTATTTTTTTGTGTTTTAAGGTAAAAAACAAATACAAAATTATAGATAATTACAGCCGTGCTGATATAAAGTATGACAGCACTACCTCAATAAAATGTATTCGTTGATCGCAATGAAAAACGATTTTAGATGTTTATTCTGTTGCTGCCAACACAGACAGTGAGAATGTGTCTTGACATCGCTCTTCCAGGGTTTGTTGCACTGCACCATGTGATCTGGCAAAACTTTTACACCAGATGCACTGGTTTCTGATAAGAGCCTCATTTAGGAGCAAGTGAATGTATTGCACATTTCTTTTCTTTGTTACTATATGTCATCACCATAAGTTGTACTTTGAATAAGGTCATTCAGTGGTGTTATTATTATCGTTTGTTTAGTCCACATGCAACTGGTGAGAAGAAACTTAAAACTAATTTTGTGTTATACTGGCAGTGATAGCTGTTGTTGGTGCCACTGATGACACCGATGAGGCGGCACGGTATAGTTGTGAGGTGTCCAAACACGCTGAAAGTCTTATCAGATCAGATTTCTGTATCTGCACGCAGAATTTTAGTCATTGTTTACTAATTACTTGTTTCCCACAAATGCAAAAGTTATTGAATTTTTTGTTTGTTACTGTTTTTACATTTTGTGACCACTGCTCAGGCTAATTTGTATCACTGCTGTTGTTCCGAATGTGGTACAATTTCTTGATGTCTGCCTACGTTACAACTTTATTATCTCTGCTAACATTTCTGAACTTTTCTATCATTGATGCTATCGTGTGGCCTCTTTTGCAGAGCATTGTAAGCCTTAGCTGTCGAACAGAAGAGAGACTGATGAGGATATTTGTCATAGCATATGATATTATATTTTTCACATTGTTACATATCTGGTTCACACAATCGTGTTAAGTTCAGGGTGATATAGCATATCGTTTTACACCAGGAAGCTGAAAGTAAATCCTGGTCTTTGCAGCTTGCTTCCTGTTTGTGTGATGCACAGTAGGGGCATTAGGAAAGCAGCTAAATTGCTTTTTTTCACTCAATGAAGAGCTTAAATTCCCTCTAATTTTGTAAAGTCCTGGATGGAAGGCTCTGGAAGTGTGTGTGTGTGCGTGTGCGTGTGCGTGTGTGTGTGTGTGTGTGTGTGTGTGTGTGTGTGTGTGTGTGTGCGTGCGTGCGTGCGTGCGCCTCCTTTATATAGTATTTGTGTGTGTAGGTGTGTGACAGGATCTTTGTGTGTATCTGTGCATGAAAGTGGTCAACAGTGCCTCTAAGCGAATTGGCAAGAGCTTCCATTAAGGCGCCTGATGGCTATAGAGAGACAGACAATAGAACTGACTGTCTGTGTGTGTGTGTGTGTGTGTGTGTGTGTGTGTGTGTGTGTGTGTGTGTGTGTGTGTGTGTGTGTGTGTGTGTGTGTGTGTGTGTGTGTGTGTGTGTGTGTGTGTGTGTGTGTGTGTGTGTGTGTGTGTGTGTGTGTGTGTGTGTGTGCGTGTGTGCGTGCGTGCCATTGCGTGCAAACTACTGTGTAATGGAATCCAGGTGTGCAGAGTTGTAATAGCAGGGAAGACCTCCTGTTGCTTTAACTTTGTTCTGCCATTGACAGGGTGTCACAGGCACGCACACACGCACGCGGTGGCCTGTTTCTTTCATTATCACTGTAACTCCACTGACCCTCACACAACATCGGTCAGAGACCTTTGACAAGAGAACACACAATCTCTCAACACCACACACCCCAACGTCAACAGCATTCAAGTAAAATATGATGTGAGGAAAGCCTTCATAGCATATGTCGCACGCACGCACGCACGCACAAACACACACACACACACACGCAGGAACTTTTTTCCTTCTTCTACACACATGCGCAAGACGTCACCCTACATTACTGCATAACCCCCCACCTTTCACCACAAACATAAATATGTCTGTTCTCCCGTTTCACTCCTTCAAATAACCCTCATTTCTTTCCTCATAGACTCCTGCAATAAGGAGCACAGCAAAGCAGTGTGGACTAGCAGAATTACATAGGGTAGCTATCGTAACCCTGTATAGAAACGTGAGTTGACCACAGCCAATTTTCCAGACGTCTCTTAAACAATTCTACGAAGATAAGAAGTGGAGAAAGAGGGCATAGATCACTCAAAAAACATATGCCAGCATATTCTCACACAGGCCCTGGATTAAAATGCAGAAAATTAGGGGAAAAGCAAGCACAGATAAAGGAAAAAAAATATAATGAAAAGCCTGGAGACACAAGTCAAAGGAGTGATAGCTGTCATTATCTGCTGTGGGAGATGACTCATCAATCATCAGGACATTCATCATTCATTATTGTCCACGTCTGTTCCACCCACAAGTCATTTTCATCAAGCTCTTTCTGTTGCTCTGATAAAGCTTTTTTGATGTACATCCTCCTTTTGTGCCATTCATTCTTTTCATATTTTCATCTTTTATATTTGACTCTGCAACATCTGATTTATCTGAGCCACCTGACGACAACATTGTAATCAGGAATTGAATCACCGCATACTGTAACAGAGAAAAAAGGCCCGACAGTGTGTCATTTCCCAATATTGTACAGCATTTCATTTCATCTCGAACGCAGCAGTGAGTCTACCAAACAGGTGGTTTTCAAACGATGGCCGGTTTGTTGGAATTTGCAGATTCATCCACATAGCACAACAGGCAGGACTTGAGTATTAACAGAAAAAAAGTGTGGCTTTCCATTACAAACCCGGACGAGATTCTGTTTACCTGTGACAATGATTGAAAAGGAAGCGGCGCCTGCCATCAGGTCTGCTGCTGGACTGCCGGTTTCCTCTGGCACTGCAGAGTGTTTTAGAGTCTCATTAGCCATTAGAGTGCTGGACCTCATCTGAGAGGAAACCTAACCAAGATGATTAACAGTTTAAACTCTCATTTAACACGCAGAGATGGCCCTGGTCATGGCCCTCTCCTCCCTTTGCTACCTCCCTCTGCCTCCTCCACTCCCACTGAGGCTGAGTAATATTAGGTTCATAGCCCAGTGCCTTAATAGATGTATTAATATAACCAATGGGCTTCTGAGAGCATGAAATTATCTTTGAGCGATGAATTAAAGCCTTATTGATTGTCTGTAAAGTATTCACTACACAGAAGACAATTTGGAGCATGCTTTGCTGACTGACTGATTGTACTGTGGAATGACTGAATAAATGAATAAATCACTAGCTGGGTGGAATGATGAACAAAAAAATAAATTGTCTATTCGACACAAAACACAGAACATTTTCCCCATAATTTCACAACAAAGCTTGTTTTGTGAATCATTAGATTTGAATGCCAGCTAACTTATGAAAGTCAGCCACAGCTGGAAAAAAAAACGACAAAACACAATTCAATCACGCAAGACATGATTTGTTTTTAAAACCCATGAACACTAAACTATTGAAATCTTCAATACAGCACAGGTGTGGCTGTGCTGTGATCATCTTCAAATGTAAAGATGCTGGATTCTTACACATTTGGATCAATTTCTACCATCAACAGTTGAAGGGATTTCAAATATAGCAAATCATGAGTTCAGGGCCTGTTTATATGACAGCATTTCAAGTGAGAACGCATAATTTTTGCATTTTTGTTTGTGACCAAGTTTTGCATTTCCATGGCAACAATTTGAATGTCACAATGAACAATGTCCATTTACAAGAAAACAGTAGAAATGCTGAAAATGTTCATATTGGGCCACGAGTGGGTGTTGTTTGTTTTTGTAATGAAACCACACATATGCACAGAGAACAATATGCTATAAATATTAACAATGGTGAGTATCCATAAAAGTTTCTTCTTGGAAACAGTTTTCAAAGAGTTGTGTTTTCAGTGACTCCGAGCTCGATTGCCGCGTAAACAGACCCAAAACCCAACAAAAGGTTTTTGGAGGGGTTTTGTCATGTAAACAGTGCTAAAATGTAAAGGAAAGGCGAAGGTGGGGGAAAAAACCCCCACTCATGTCTATATGTATACACATCATGCACACACATAATGTATGGCCAACTGGGCCAGTTTTGGATGTTTGTTAACTTGTGTTAACTTGCTGGAGCGCAGTGACCAGGGAACTCATTTACTACCCATAAAAAGTTTAAATATCACAAAAATTTAATTGTTTCACTCTTGAATTCCTTGACCTCGGTGTTCTTGCATAATTTAGGCAATCATTTTGAAATATGAACAAAGTAACATTGACTGGTACGATGAGGTTGTAGCCAAAATGAGTTTTCTTTGCAAGGTCAAAGTCAGTTGAGCCGTCCAGGGGAGGCTTAAAGCAGATTTGTTGCTTCTCCGTATTGAAGGCAGCTCCGTGCAGTGAGTCAGAGCATCTGATTAGGATGCCTCATTGTCGTATCTCTGTCGCTCTCTGTCTCTATTCAGCACACATATGATGTAAAACACTTTTTTCAACTTAAATTATTATGACAGCGAGTTGTTTATGTCTGTTCCTGTCACTGTACATTGGTCCAATTTTTTTCAGTATGAGACAAGTTTGTCCTATAGATGTTGCACGCGCAAACACACACACACACACACACACACACACACACACACACACACACACACACACACACACACACACACACACACACACACACACACACACACACACACACACACACACACACACACACACACACACACACACACACGCACACACACACACACAGGAAATTGACCCCTGTCACTTGAGTCATGTGTTCATATTAAAAAACGATCATGTGAGGCTGATTTTGCCTCTTTAATGCCTCATAACAAAAAAGTAAAAATAATTGACAGTTAAAACTTTGACATGTCCAAAGCATCTTTCAACAGTTTATAGACTGTATATATATATATATATATATATATATATATATATATATATAGCATAACTGCTTCAGATGCAAACATCAAAATGAAAAAAAAAAGTATGCACTATATAGTGAGACTGACAAGAGCGTTGATCTCTTTTGAAAAAGAACAAAAACATGTCATTTCTTCTCACGCCCCATCTCCTTTCATGAAGCCTTTCAAATGTTGCTTTCCATTCCAGTCAATTTTAAGGCTGTCACATCTATAATAAATCCTCCTCTGGAACACAACTGTTAAGAGACAGATATGAAAAAGAGAAGGGCAGGGGAATTGGAGAGCAGACATATAAATAGACAAATAAAGAAGTATGTAGTTGACAATTACAATGAAAAAAAGATCCAGTAAATTATCAAACTAAAGTTTTTTGGGATAGAAAATTCAGCAATAAGCTCCTGTGAAGATTAATATTTTCACTTGTAGTGTTGGGATGACTTCATTTCTAACTGAGCAACCAGTCCAGACTGTTATAATATATATATATATATATATATATATATATATATATATATATATATATATATATATATATATATATATATGTGTGTGTGTGTGTGTGTGTGTGTGTGTGTGTGTGTGTGTGTGTGTGTGTGTGTGTGTGTGTGATTTAAACACACATTTAAAAAATGAAAAAGAAAGAAAAAAAAATAAAACATCTAAAATGACATTGCATTAAAGCTGTTGTTTTGATGCATAATAATTTCCAGCACTATATGAAATTATTACCCTGACATGTTGTCTTTCCATACTTGCCTGTTTAATTAAAAAATCCTCCTTGATTTAGAAAGAAGTCCCAACGTGAACAGGCTGCCTTCGTCTACAATCTGCCTGCACATTGTTCTCTTAACAATAATAAGCTAAATATAGAATTCAGCTCTCCTC